>NC_080430.1:115258599-115558599 GCF_028018845.1 Melospiza georgiana
ACATAAGGTCAAAAAAAAAGGTTTTATCCCACCAAAAATAGAAAATTCTGGGGAAAGGGATGAGGGTGAACAAGAGAGCAAGCAATCAAGTTTTCCACAATGCCTCTTGATACCGTCAAAGCTTGATTGGCAGGCGGCTTACTTCTCAGGCTGGAAAAGTTAGAGAATGTTCAAAAAGAAAAACACCTGATGTCAGCATGGTGTCAAGTGGCAACCACAAGGCAGCTGCTCTGAGGCAGAATCCTAGCTGTAAACAGGCTTGGAAAATAGAGCAAAGCAAATACCTACCATTTGCAGCATTAGAACTGCAGGCTAAATGTGCATGTTCTTTGTGAAGCCATGCAAAATGTCTCTGCAATTCTTTTCTCCCCACACAGCTAATCCATTTAGTGCCCAGCAAGCCCCAAAAGTTGCAATAACATTAACTTGGTGGCCTTGCTCTCAGCCAGTAGAACAGAAAGCATTCTAGTAGTATTAGATGATAAAATAGAAGGAAGACTTAAAACAATAAGGTTGTGCAACTCTTCCCCAGAGGCTTTTGCAGCAGGCTGCAGTTTACTGCAAACTCAATAGAAAATACCCTGAAAAGTTTCTCATGGCTCTTCTGCTTGAAATGGCTGCCCAGAGCAAACCCCAGGCCAAAGAAAATCACAGCTAAAAACCTTAAGCATTGATAAAACAATCCCATTTTAAATAACAATATTTATGGTGTATTTAAAAGCATTATAAATACATGAGACATGTGGCACAGCATTTTTACGCAGATGATTTTGTATTACATTTCTCTACCTTAAGTATTCCCATGTGACAAAAAACATTGTGAATCAGTAAATTTTAGGCATAGCTTTCAATATATTTTATGAATCTATAAAATGCCTAAGATATTTTAAAGTATATTTCCCTTACTGCTCTGAAACAGCAACCATTTAAAAAGTTGCAACCTTTTCCCACATCACACCTTAAAGTGTGTAACAGATACTTGCATTTTTCCACTGGCGCCTGCATGATTCAGAGGACAAAGAGCTGAGGACACCTTTAAAAACCTATTTAGGATGTAGAAGTCATGAACAAGAAGAAGAAAAAGGAGGAAAGAAGTATTGCAAATAGCCTCTGTACTTCCTGTAACCCTCTTCTGATTTGGTCTTTTCATAGAGGGAAAAAGAAAGGGTCATCAGCTACAAGAGAAAATCACTGATCACATCTAGATGCAGGTTCACTGTGACACTTCTCTTGAGCCTTCTAGAGTTTGTTGCCTCCTGACACTGAAATCAGAAGCCATTTACTCGTGGATAATAAATTAATAGAAGGGGGTTTGAGGTGTTTTTGGGGGTTGGGCCTTGCCAAGTTTTCTAAAAGAACTATAGAATCTAAAAACTCAGCAATAATATAAAACTAAAGAGGTGATTTTTATGGCATTTATTCCAGGCCTGTCAAGTACTATCAAAATTTCTAGTGTTTTCACCAAAAGAATTCAGAAAAAGTGCAAGAGAAATTGCCCACTCCTCATGCAAGTTCAGCACACATCATCTGCAATAAAGGCCCCAAATATATCAACACGCATAATTCCACATAGCAGCTTCCAATGAATGCAAGGAAATTAAGATACCAGAGAGAAGTAATTTCCAGTTAAATTTCTAACCAAATTAGTTTTTCAGGCAAAAAGGATGTTCAGTGCAGTGAAACTATCATATGGCATCACCTTCTTTAAGTAAAGAGAGGTTCTGAGCATTCCTCATTCTGCCTCTTGCATTAGAAGTCCCATTTTCTCTGTCCTTTTGAATCCTTTAGGGTTATGTTTTTAGAAATCCAAGTCCTTCACACACAGAAGCTGTAGCTCTTGTATAAGAACACCCAAAGGAGGTCCTGGAGTTCAGAGTGGAGTTGAACATTGTGGGTAAGTGACAGGATGGGAAGCACACTCCGAGCACAACCTCTGGCAAAGTCTTACAGCTACAAAACAAAGGAAATTGTCAAACCTACATTTTCCCTCAACTCTTTTGTCTAATATGAATGCAGCTTGCAATAGTCAGGGTGAAATTCAATAACCTCCTTAAAGATCTCATTCCACCGTATCATGAACCTGCTGGCATGAGTAAGAAACAGACTTATGTGCTTCCTAGATGCCAAGGGAACACAGGCACATAGGATTTTTCCAAGCTTAGGAAGCACAACTTTACAAAACTTGGGTACTAACATCTGCAGTGAACACCAAGGAAGGTTTTCTTGAAACAGAAAATTGGCTGATTCATATCCAGCATAATGCAAAAATTCAAAACACTTTCACTTTATACTAGAAGATAAAGCTGACACTCCCATGAGGAAAAGGTGCTATCAGTATAGAAAACCCAGCTGCTAATCTTGATTAAGAGGAAAATAAAGATATTTATGTGTATATATATAGATATATATATTTGCCTCATGGCCTCCATTCTGCACCAGCACCTTAGTCTATGCCTGCAGCTGGCAGAATGGATGTCATCAATCTCTTTGGTAAAAAAAAGCTGATGTGAAGAAATCATCCCATATGATTGATGGCACTTCCTCCAGTGGTGGCACCGTTTTCCAGCAGGCTTTTTGCAGGCCATTCACAACAAAATGCACATCTGGTTATATTTGTTCATCTCCAGGCTCATGCTCTTGAGTTTTTTCCCCTTTGGTCTCTTCTTTGAGCTCCAACATGATGCTATTTGCAAGCCTTGAATTCAATGGGTTGGTGTCACCACTTTTGGCAAGATATTTGCTGAGATCACATAATCTCTTCCTACTTGAGCAGGCTATTTACCCATAGTTTTAATCACATTTGTTTCTCCTTCCCATTTCCTCATTTTATTCAGGGACTGAAATACAGTGATTGAGTAATCTCAAACTCAAGCTTACATTTCCCTCAATGATTCTTCTCTAATAATATAGTTCAGAAACCACAAGTTTGGTTTCCTGTGTTCCCTCCTATAAAGATAAACTTATCTGCATTATCATCCAAGTTATTTTTATTGAAGTTTATAATTTGCAGTAAGGGATTCAAAAGCTTCTGTGTCTGTTACTATCAGAATTTCTAGCTCCTGTATTCTACCACAATAAAAGCACACATCTTTATGACAAAACTTTATCTCTTGAACTCATCGTCATTTACATCATAAATATCCTAAAACTTATTTAGTAGTACAAAAGAAAGATCTCAGCTGTTGTATAGCAAAGCCAGACTCAAACACTCCAGTATTGCCAGTTGCCAGTCACTTTTGAGGCTATACCTTTCCACTCTTCCCCACCCTTGAATTTCTATCCAGCAGTTTACACCTATTTAAAACTCTGTGGAAAAAGGTTTTCTGAGAAATCTTCCTAAGAGTGGTTGACAAGCTGTCAAAATAAAATATTTGCAAGCCAGCTTTCCAGATAGACATCCAAAATGACAGCCAGACATCGGGCAGAACCACCTTGATGGCAGGGAGAAACAAGCCCTAATGGGAATGGCTGCATGGCTTCAGAGAGCTGGGCAGCTCTCACATCACTTAATTTTGATGAACTAACCCTTCAGCAGAACAGCAAAATTAATTGTATTTCTAATTCCTCTCAGAATACTAACAAAAAAAATTATAAACACAACTGAAATATTAACTACTATCAAATTTCCTGAGCAGCCATTAATTTATATGCAAGAGATGTTCACAAGCGTAACTCCCTGTGGTCATTAGAATTGCTGAACTCTGAATGCTTCACTTGGTATGAAAAATATTTAGAAGCTTTTTATGCTTATTAACAAAAAGAAAGGTCTGAAAAGCCATTGAGTTTAACTCCCTTTAACTTAGAACCCCACAATGTAATTTAGAATTACATTTTTAATTTCACTTCGTTGTCTATAAAAGTATTATCTTTGCAACATTTCATGGAAGTGGTTAATAGCTCAGAACATATGGAGCTATTACTGGAATATTCAAATACTGTATTGCCATAATATTAATTCTTCTCATTTTAATCTTAAAGTTATTAAAGACAAACATATTTCATATAAATAGCACCTTGTCTTTTCTAAATTAGAGCACTTCTTCCCACATTGCCATGAAATATTTCAAGGATGAAAACCATACGCTCAAAAGCCCAAAGGACTCACCTTGGAAGGGGCAGATTTGTGGTCACATACCTGTTGCAGTGTGTGGAGCTGTTGCAGAAGAGACTGAGAGGCCCACTGCAATATATTCAGGAGTTTTGTTGTTGGTATATTTCCATAGGAGGCAGATCTGAAATCAGGTCCTTGCCCAAAATCAAGACAAAGAGAGAAAGGTTTTTGTTGTCATCTTATTGCAGGGGCTCCATATTGTTGACTCCTTACCACAAAAGTTTCATACCTTCTTGCTGTTTCTTGTGAACTGCTCCACAGAGCACTGCCTCTTTCTTCTTCACAAAGGAGGCAACAGACTCCAGCTCCCTTCTCAACCAACCTACCCGCTCTTTTATAGCACTCTGCCTCTCACTGGTTACAGCTGTGGCCTGTTAAAGTCAGGCCTGCTCCTAATCTTTGATAATTGGCCCAGCTGCAACTCCATAGGGTGTGATTACTTTCTGCACTATCTTTGTTTTCTTATATTCTATTCCCCTACAGGTTGTCCTTCTGTCTAAGAAGCAGCTTTTCCACTGGTTTGGGGATCTATCAGTGCATGCAGTCTTGCAGTCCCAGAAGTACATTCTGGGATGACATTTTGTAAGTGGAAAAGTAACGGATTCTTTGCTTCTTTTCTGTCAAGGTTGGGATTAAATCACAAGATGGTATTTCTTGTTTGGACTCAGATGTTTATTAGTTCTTATCTAAATTACAGTGTCACAAGCTGTGAGTTCTACAGTACTTTAACAAGGTAAAAATGGAGATGTGTCTCTCTCTACAAGATCTTTTAAGGATAAACTCTCCAATAGAGAAATGACACCTAAATTATTTTTACTTTTAACCCAATAACCAACCACCCATGCCTGCAATGCAGACATTTTAATCCAATTACACAATACAACCCAAACCCATGAAGAGGAAGGTGAAAAAGAAGGTAAAGAAGAAGAACCAGCCTCCACCCTAAAACCTCCATCTTGCTTTATAAATATTATTATATTCTAAAACCTTAAACTCTAAGTTTTCCCAAGTAATTTCTGCAGATGGTAAAACAACAAGTAGGGTCCAAGTCTGGGAAAACAGAAATCTGAACTGGTTATCAGGGAGCTGATCAAAATTGTGTTCCTGTCCCTTGAACAAGATCCTGAGAAAATCCCCATGATAAAGCATTACCCAGGGCTGTGAGAAATCGTTTTACATACCTGATTTAAAGGAAGGCCTTTAACAGATGTCCATATCCCATGCAAGCTCTGGGTTATCAGCTCCACCATTTTTCTAGGAGGGAGAAGCAGTCATTTCTGTGAAGAATGAGAACAGATTCCATTTCTAGAAAGTAAAGAAGCTTTTTTACACAACGGTAAAAGCATTCAGTGGAATGGAATGGTGTGTATATATACATAGGTGTGCATGGTGTGGAGTCATTCTGACAGTACACAGATCATATCTAACTTTTTATTAAGAACACTGGAAACAGCCTAAAACAGGTGTTAAAAATGCATATTCATGTAAATATATTTAGATAATTATAGGTGTAATGATAAAGTTACCTATCTTAGTAGATTTAGGGACACTTTAGAATAATCTTAAAATTAGCCTGAAATCCTGTTTAGCTTAGAAATAATAGTTTATCTATAATTTGCTTATTGTCAAATCACTGAATATAGCTTTAAATGCATGTAAGTAGCTTTAGAGCCTAAGTACCACTGACTTCCAGTGAAACCTCACATTTCTTTTTAGGATCTAGAGAGTAATTCATATGAGGAGCAGCTGAGGGAGCTGAGGCTGTTTAGCCTGGAGAAGAGAGGCTCAGGGGAAACTTTATCACTCTTCACAACCAGCTAAAAGGATGTTTTAGCAAGGTGAGGGTTGGCCTCTTCTCCCAGGCAACCAGCAACAGGGTGAGAGGACACAGCTTCAAGCTGTGCCAGGGGAGGTTCAGGTTGGAATTCAGGAGGAATTTACTACCAGAAATGGTTGTTAAGGATTGGAATGGACTGCCCAGGGAGGTGGTGAAGTCCCCAGAAGTGTTGAAGAAACAATTGGATGTGGCATTGAGTGCCATGGTTTAGTTGACAAGGTGGTGTTTGGTCAAAGGTTAGACTTGATGATTTTGGAGGTACTTTCCAACCCTAATGATTCTATCATTCTAGTACCTAAGCCACTAGAGAAGTAAATTTAGATCCAAAAATTCCTGAGGCTTTTTTTGAAAACAAAACCTATTCATCGTAACTCACACACATGTGATTAAATGATTGCGCTCTTCTCTAATCCCAAAGCTGTTACAACATGCCAGGAAAATATAGTGATGCTTCTATACAATACATAGGCATTATAGCTTGCACTGTTGACAAAATAATGTTTATTTTGACAGAAGCTGCTGGGAGCCTTGTGAATACCCTAATCTTACTGCCTACCCTTTCCTCTGCTACGGATCTTAGCAAGTCTGACAAAACATGCAGCTCCAAGAACACTGAGATGTTTTCAAGGATCAGTAAAATCCCTTTCCTGTAATTTATCCCTGTGTTTATCTACTTATCCTCCTCCATGAGGGATGTGGTCTGTGGGTTCTGTGTGCATGTCAGGTGAGGACTTCTCCCTGTTACAATTTTGACATTGGAGAGTGGGTGTTGAAAAGGTGAATATCACACTCTCCTGTGAAGGATTAACCTCTGCTTCTCCTGCCTCTGCTCTGGGCTCTCTGGGGAGGCAGGCACCATGCTGAGTGCCCAGCCCACACCAGCACCCTGGCAGCTTGCTGAGGTCAGAAACATGCAGGTGTAGATGGGCACAGCACACCCAGCTGTGCTGTGCTGAGGGGCAGGATGCGCACCTTGCCCAACCAGAAGTGGCTCCCGAGGGATAAAGGCACATCCCAACTCCCCTCACAGTGCTCCTCTTCAGGCATGATGCCAGGGAGGCAAAATATTATCAAGGCTAATCAAGACTGGTATATGTTATTATACCACAGCCTTAATAAAGGTCTCCAAATTGTCTGCTAAAATTCTGCAAATACATTATTCCCCTCTCCCCACCAGCACCACCCCATTTACTCTTCTCTAGAACAAAATGCTACACAAAGCTCCCACTTTTTTAAAACCTCCTATGCTTCCTTCCCAAATGAACTGCCTTGGCTTCAGCCACAGCAGCTGTAGCTGAAGCTGTTGCACTATTCAGCTTTTCAGGATGGTTTGGCTCAGCAAAACCTACTCTGAAAAAGAAAGCAAGAAGTAACTTCCTCATTTATCTAATGCATGTTCATGGCAAAAGGCAAGATGACCCCCTGTCACCAAGAAAAACCATGTGCTCTCAGCAACACTCCAATAGTACACACAAATTTTAGTCTGGAGCTAACTGAAACTGAAATGTTTTGCTTTGTGCAAAATATTACACCTCACCCCATATGTTTTCACAGTGAATGGGTTTGAAATGTCTATTCATTACCCAGAGGATCTGTTACAGCCACTGGGCATGAGGGGAGTCCAGATGCCCACACTGCCCAGCACTGCAGGGTTCAGTTCCTTTACAACACCCCAAGGAAAGCTGCTAATCCACAGTCACACATCACAAGGTCTGGTTTTCAGATGGCCTCCCCCTTTTACTGCTTACAGCAGAGCAATTGTGCAGAAGCCCGGCAGGGGGAAAGGTATTTCACATGGCTGCCCTATCAAACACAAGGGGGTCAGCAGCAAGAGAGTGTGGATCTCCACTCATATATTTTGGTGCAGAATTTTAGCAGTTTGGGCAATCCTCTTGACTTCAAGTAACTTTAGGTTATTGCATAATCATATCTGGGGGGAGGTTCAGTCACAGTGGCCATTCACAGGAGCTGGAGGGTCTCAGCCACTGGGAGAAACGAATAAAAATGCAGAAAAATTGGCAAACCAGAAGCTCAGATTTTCCTGCCTGATTACATCACATCAAATGCTAATTACAATAATTTGATGTTGTCCAGATTGTAGCACTCCATCAAGTTAATGAATTTTAGCATGGTGACAAATGTTTTTTTTTCTCTGTCTGCTGTACAATATTCTCTTTTAAGTGAAATGATTTTAAATCATTAAAATGTCAATTAATTTCAGAAATAATTTTTCATGTAAAACATACGAGTATTTTGCAAAAGCTTTGTCAAAGTTTTGGCTCTCTATTTAAAAACACATGCAGGTAATTTCTGTTAACTGGTCCTGCCATTCACAGTTACATCAAAGACATTCAAATCACAGCAGTGGATTTCTGCATCCATGCATCATCCACAGCATCCACAGCAGAACACTCTGTTTAAGAGTCAGAGAGGCACTTGGATTTGAAAGCAATCATTTCTGTGTTTTCAGAGAATGAAAATGTGCTGATGACTGAGCAACCTCGCAGCTGCAGAAACAAATGGTATTTTTCCTTCTGACTGCCTCCACCAGCATCATCACAGATGACTTTTGCATCCTTTTTCCTCAGTTACTGCAACACTCTGCATGTACAGCCATGTGCATGTTGATGTTCTGCTGTTAACAGAGACTTGCACTGCAGAACTTCTAATTACAGACTTGGGCCCTGTCTAGATGATAGTCTGTCAAATTAATAAACTACAACCCTGTCATTTATGGTACCACCTGTGTGTGGCTTTCACATGGGGCTTTTTTGGTACTTTGATCAAGAGTATAAGAGTGTTATTGACATAGACACAAAAAGTAATATTAGATCAGAAAAAAACTTATGGGATGGTATAGTCAGGGGCTACTATAACAACATGTGTCTTCTTTCAGGTATGGGCCAAGCATTTGTACTTCTATATTGCATAAACCTAGTGTCTGCTTCAAGTAGAGATAACCAATGCAAAAGGAGGCAAATGACTAAATGACTTGAGAGATGGAGATCCAAGCCCTTAACAACAAACTGATCAAGTCCATCAGGTGCTGAGCCCTTCTTGCAATGGGAGTGAAGAAGAAAAAGAGAATATCACAGTCGGCCAAATTCATCCTTCTAAGAAAAAAAATAATGCTTTTCAAATATTAATCTACATTAAATTGCAATTTTTGTCCTTTTTTGTTGTTGTTATTGTAATGTAAATTATGCAAATTAGAGTAATCCTCTCCCTCCTGAGTACAGGAAAGATTAGATCTTTAATTTCATCCGCTGCAGTTAAAAAATTTAATAAGTGCTTCTTATGAAATTAAGTTTTAAAATAATTACCTTGACAGAAATAATTATACCATCATCTTTCCCTTATATTAGCAAATAAGGCAAAAGTAGAAGAAGAAGAAATTCCGTGTGATATAATGTGCACAGAATGGATGAATGGAGGAAGTCAGTCTTAAAAGTAATGAGGGAGGAGATAACAGAGACTGAATAGAATAAATAACCATTCCTGTTTCTTATGTGACCATGGTGAACCTATGAACCTGAGGACACCTGCACTCCAGCAGGGAGAAGCAGCTTCAGTGCCTCCATGTTGAAAGGGTGAATGCCTGAATAAGCAGCCAAGATAAAGACTTTAAATTCTCTGGTCCTCTCTCAGGCTTTGTGTCTGTCACCTAGAGCAGCAATACTTAAGACACCTACACCTCTGATGTTACTG
Organism: Melospiza georgiana; assembly: GCF_028018845.1. Taxonomy (NCBI): domain Eukaryota; kingdom Metazoa; phylum Chordata; class Aves; order Passeriformes; family Passerellidae; genus Melospiza; species Melospiza georgiana. The sequence goes on from NC_080430.1 coordinate 115,268,256, forward strand.
TTGAGTCAGTTTTTACTTTTGAGTGTGCAATTGTCTATCCTGAATGCACAAGAACACAGTATATCCAAAAGCACCAGTGCCAAATCCCATGCAATTCTACTGGCTTGCTGTTTACTTAGAACTTTTGTAAATGTTCCAAACATTTACACCTACAACCAGAAGAGAATCATTAATGTTGGATTCAAGATATTAACTATAGCCAGGCATCCAGGTGTAACTAAACCCAGAATCATCCTAATAAAATATCATAGAATATCATAGAGTATTCTGAGTTGGAAAGGACTCACAAGGTCAATCACAGTCCAACTCCAAGATAATAAAGCATGTCTGCAGAACATTTCTCCTTGTCTAACCTGGTATGTTTAATAAGCTTTATTGCTGCAGCAGCCAGAGGATTCATCTGAGCCTCACGAGCAGCAATCCCTCAGCTGCAGCAGCTGCTGCATCATTCAGCCCCGGTTACAGAACTGCAGTTCCCAGACCTCATCTTTCATTTGAGCCACTGAAGCACTTCACCCAGACATGCTCCTGGAACCACAGAGTGATGAAGAAAATACTGAAAATGTGAATTAATAATTGTCTTGGCTTTTCCTAAGGAAATATTTTTACCATTTTTCAAGTTTTCTTCTTGAACATCTATGAGTTGTAAATGGAAGATGCAAACATCATCATGCTTGCTAATTCCTGTAGGACAAAATTATATTTTCCTTACAAATTTTGCAGGCAGCATTGTGTATACACCACAAGATTCCATTTAAATTTACAAAAAAAAAAAAAAAAAAGAAAAAGAAACAGAAAAAAAGACAGTCAAAAGAGGTGTATGCAGTGCGTATTTTGCTTCAGTAACTCTGACCTTTAGAAATATTCAAGCTGCCGTTTGATTTAACATTTCATCAGCAAATACATTTTAACACACAGAGGATTATTCTCAAAGTTCACAAAACTGTTTGCATAGATGAGAAAAGGACTAAAAGATCGTAACAGAAAGAAATAACTGCAGGTTTCCTCCAAGTGAAGAGTAATCAGAAATTAACAAGCTTGCTCATACACAGGCTGACATCACAGACTTTTAATCACTCCCAGCTTCAGGGGAGCATTTCATAAACAGCTTGGTTCAAAGTTGACCAGGAAAACTTCCACTATATCAATGGATTATTTCTCTGGATTAAATCCTCACTTCTGTTAGATATTTTCCTGCAACAATGTCACAGAGCAGAATCAAAAATCATGTAGCTAGGACATAATTTCTACATAATTTCTGATTCTGCTGGGTGACAGAGTAAGAGGAGAGTAGCTGAAGATACCAGAAAACAGTGAGGTTACACCAACACCAACCCCTGGCTCCTGTGGCTCCTGTCCTGGTTATGGATCACACACCAGTCCACTTGTTTAGCATAGCAAGATGCCCAAGGCAGATCACTCTCACTTCAGCCAAACTGGTTTCTTGTTTCTTTTTCCTAGGTTTAGTGGCATAATACAACTTTAATCCCTCCAACTGGGCAACTGCTGTTTTTATAGCCAATGCTTTTCTTTTTCTCTGTTGCATTATTTAAATATTCCTTCACAGATAGTGGCACTCAGGTTAAATATTTTCAAAATCAATTTTAAAAAACCCTTCAAAGTATTACCTGTGTGGAAGTAAATTTTAGCATGACTGTAGTGGATTTCACTTTTATAGGGGTCAATGTTACTCTGTTTATGTTTGTAGATATTTGCAGTGAAAAATGAGCTTCAGAAAATAATTAATGAAATATTGCCGAGTACACTGAAAATTATGCATTGAATTATTCATCACATTATTCAGCTTACAACCCTTCCGAAAATATATTTTGTAAAATCCAGAAGCAACAACACTGTGTACGAAGAAAATGGCACCAAGAATCCAACTCATCCTTGGACTGATGCTTCCTTATCCTGTTCTCCAAGGGGACAGAGAGCTCAGGAGTTTTGTTGAAGAGTCCAGGAAAGCTTTCATTGACTTCAATAAATAAAACTCTACCTTTATTGAGGATGAATTTAGGTTACTGCTTTACCTCAAGACCTTCCACAGCTGAAAAGAGACATCAAAAATATCTTCAAGTTGCTGCACTTAGTCTCAAAAAAGGGCAGCAAGAGTAAGTGGGCAATTGCTTTCTGACTAAACCCTAACAGGCTGAGGGTAAAGCAGGGAAAACAGACCTCCAGCAAAGGAGTTTGAATGCCTATAGAACTTCTTGCTCCCAGGAATAATTTTGTCTCCTTGACATGCTTTACTTGGCTGTGTGGAGGCTACCTGCCAGTGTCCATCCCACACACTGACAGAGAGGTTGCTCCAGGAAGTCTGAACATACAAGGATTGGGAGGAAACAAAACAGTTTCTTCACCCAAGAGGTGGTTATACTGCAGGACTTCATCATAGAACTTTGTGATTATGAAGACTTGTGGTTCAAAATGCCTCTGGGCAAATTAATGCAAAACCAATTAAACCTGAGGATTATTAAAGACAAATTTTGGTGCAAACAGAAATAAACCCCCTCCAGAAGCTCCTGAACTTTACTGGATACTGGCAAAGCCCTCCAGGATATTACCAAGTTTACCCTGCCCTTCCCTTCTTCCCTGGCATTCTGAGATTGCCTGGTTTTCCAAATACACCTTAAGGCTCATCAAGAACAGCCTTCCTCACAGTTCCATGCTCTTCCTCTCTGCACTACTCCTGCAGCCAGCCAGGAATGTGCTGGAAAGGCATCCCAGCCTGATGGGGATAAAGCAAGTCACTAAAGGATAAAGTCACATTTTACTGATGACACCATAACTTCTCCACCTACAAGAGATTAAAGTTCACTGACAAAGAGATTTGCTTCCCAGAAAAAACCCAGATGACAACTCTCACAACATAAGTTTCCAAGTCCTGCCAGGAGCCCCTAGATAAATAATGTCCCAGTCAGTTGTAGCACAGTCATCTCCCCAGAGCAATTTATCTGAAGAACAGGCTTAAAATATCCACAGAGCTGTTCAGTGCTTGGGCAGTGAGTTACAAATATTTATTGATTTAGCTTTCCAACAGACTCAAGTACTCAGCCTGTTATCTAGGATGAAGGTATGTACTTCCCTCTTGAGTCCTGCCAGGAAAGCAGAGGATTTCTGCCAAACTAGTTTATTGCTATTCTCCTTCTCTCATGGCTGTTAATACCACCAAGACTGTTATGCCAACCTTCTGCACAAGGATTAATTTTACCCTCTGGCCTGCTACGAACAAGGTGAGGTTGGCTGGTGCCTTCCTAATGGGCTTGCTTATTCCTCAGAGTAGCACTAAGAAAGGAGCACTCTCCCTGCCATAACCAAACTAAATATTTGTAACCAATATCCTTCCTGAAAACTGCATACATACATATTTTATGTGACAGAAGAACCATTACAGGGAGAGGTACAATCCAGCAATGCCACCAGATGATTTCCCATACAATTCATTTTATTAACTCCAGCTTTGTTCTGTGCCAGACATGAGACTTTGATAGCTGGTTTCCTAAATGGCTGCTGTACTTGACAAAACCAGATTAAAAAAAACTCAATGATATTTTTTCCCTATTTTAAAAACAATCTAAGATGAATAGATAATCAAAAAACTTCCTTTGAAGCTATTGTGTTTTCACTGATTCGGTTTCACGAGCTCACTGTTCATTGTACCCTGGCAGGCACTCTGCACAGTGCATGCTTATAAAGCTATTATCTAAATCTGATGGTTTACAATCCCTGAGGATTTGTCCATGTAAGTTTAACACAATGCTGATCAGCTGTAAGTGCCATAGGGATAGGGGTTTTAAATTATTCCCAGCCACCTGTAACTCGATTGGCCCAAAAAATTGCTATGCTTTTATGTTCAATTCATCATACCCAAAATTTTAGTGCTGTTAGCCACAAAAAAGATCTGAAGATGCTTTGCTCGCATCCACTTAGGAAGCAAAAGAACTGAGATCCTGTTGTTCCTGCACCTATATCAGCTTACAAAGCCTGACCAACCAGCAATACATTACTGAGCAGAAAAAGCCAAAATCTCTTTAAATCTCTTTAAATCTCAATTCCCCTGTTGTCTTTTTTTCAAGTTTCAGTTTTGTTAATATGCCTACTTTTCATCTTTTAAATAATTGGCATTTGCCCAATTGCAAACACACCTTTCATCATTTAAAAAGCCCACAAATCTCATTAGGGCCTCTCCTCCTGCATCCATGGAGAGCAGCCCAGTAGGCATTTGTTAAACCTCTCCTTTAAAGTACTATTGTTTGGATGTCACGGATGTTTCTTCCAACCTGAGCTTATGGAAGAGACAATATGCTTTCCACTCTGTCATTTCCACACAATTTAGAGACCACATAAGGCAAGGAGAAGAGAAATTATGACTCTGTAAATTTGAAAAAAACCCCACAGATCTGGATTGTGATCCCATCTGTGATACCACTTTCTTCTGCTCCTGCTCCTCACAGTGCTCTGGGAACACTGGAGTTCAGCCTGCAGGCAGAGAAGAGCCCAGGGAAGCTGGATTTATCCCCTCAGGGACACTGACCCCGAGCAGAGGCAGGCACAGGCAGCACAGGGCTGTAACACGCGTGCGCTGCCTGGCACCTGCATCTGCTGCAGCTGGGAGAAAACACTCACTTTCCTTTGCCAAAGCACTCCTTTGCCACAGCCTCCCTCCAAACACACGGGCAACAGCCACAGCTTCCAGCACCCACAGGCTTAGGGGCAGAGGCAAAAAAAGACCAAATAGTTGATGTGACATGAAATGTTACATTGGAAATTGACAGGCCCAGTTGAGCTAGGATTACTGTTGTGGCAAACATGCATTTGTGGATAACGGGTTCTTGTTCTAGGGGATTTTGGCTTGCTATGATCATGAGGTGCAGGAGTCAGCAAGAGAGGATTAGCAGAGGGGAGGAGATTTGGTCATTGGATGCTCGGGTGGTTAGGCCTTTGTTTGGGTAGTATGTTGGTGTAATTCATTGGAGGCTGATGGTGGTGATTAGGAAACACCTCCTTGGAGAGGTGTTATTAAACAATAAAACCTAAACAATATTAAACAATAAAACCCCTTGCTCCTCCAAAAGAGATGAAAAACTGAGAAAACCCCATCCCCGGGTTGCAGCTCAGCTCAGTCTCTGATCAGTCCCTCTGGTGCTGGAAATGCCGCGGCCCAGGCCTGGTGTGGAGGCCACAGCTGCAGCTGCCAGTGCTCTGCTGGGTGCTCAGTCCAGAGCAGGTTTGAACAGGTCCAAAGAAAAAGCAAAAAACCCCACAGTCCAGGGAACTTCTTTGCCTCAGCTAGCTAAAACTAACTAAAACAAAGGAGAGCTCCGTCCCGCTGTCTGTCCATCCTCAGACACAGTCCAGGAGCAGGAATGTGGAGGAGTGAGTGCAGTGTCTGAAAACAAACTGCGCGCTTCTTCTCTGTCCCCTTCACTCTCTGGTGTCACAGACATATTTTCATTAAAATCCTTTCATTAGGATTTTTCCTGCTGAAGCTGAGAAGTTTCAGCGACAAAGTGTAAACAATGGTTATCTGCTGCTGTGGAATGCAACAGGTGGATCCGTGATTGGTCTCCTGTGGATGTTTGGATTTACTGACCACTCATGGCAGAGCTGGCTCTCGCTCTCTGCTGAGACACAGACCTTTGTTATTCATTCTTTTCTATTCTTAGCTTAGCTAGCCTTCTGAGAACTTTTCCTTCTTTTTCTTTTTAGTATAATCATAATGTAATATATATATCATAAAATAATAAATCAAGCCTTCTGAACATGAGGTCAACATTCTCGCCTCTCGCTCACCCTGAAGACCCTTGTGACCACTGTCACACTCTGGAATGAGTCTTAAAGGTGCAAAACTCATTATTCAGCATAACAAGATGACTGGAGATAAAAGCATCATCAAGTAGTCAACCCAGGACACAGCTTCATTTGCAAGTTCAGCCACAAAGGCCACACAGACTCACCCTTAGCCATGGCTCAAGGTCTGAAGGCTGCCATGGCACCAGCCAACACTTCCCATGCCTGCACAGGAAGAGCTCAGGCCGTAAACAGAGCATCTCCCAGGCATTATCAAATGGTTGCAGCTTCCTACAGCACCTTGTCTCTACCCTTCTGGAGTTCTTCTGTATTCCTGGATTTTTGCCATGCCTTCATTGTTACAGCCTTTATGCTCATGTCTCATTTATTTGGTTTCATACCTATAAAATTATTTTGTTTACTTTAGTCTGCTTCAGTCTCTGTGGTCTTTTGTGTAGTGCCAAATTGCATTTGAAAATATATATATATATATACATATATATATATATATATATATATATATATATGCACCCATATATATATGTATACATCAAGAACATATGAACCTTTCATACACAGCAGTCATAGCTGGAAAGTGAAGAATATTTTCTCTCAGGTATTTGGAGCAGATAAGCTGTTAAGAGAATATTAGAGACCCATTTTGGGGAAATGCATTTTGAAGAGGAGTTTGGAGACAGGAATTGAGACCTAACAAAGAAGTGATAACCCTTGCTCTAGCTTTAAATGGGCTGTAAATCCCGCTGGAAAAGTATGGCATAAACTAGAGAAAATAGTATTTTTATTTTCCAAATAATGATCAAACATAAAAAGATTCTTTAGCTTGAAGTCCATGGTCCATGCTTGGTTACTTTACTCTGAAATTTAGATCATAAATTATCTTTCAAAATGTATATGGTGAGCATGTGTTTAAATATTCCATTAAACAGTTCTTTTAGTTTTTTTCTCTTCTTTTTTCCTACCATTTAACAGGGGAAAAAACCCTAACTAACTTCTTTACATATAATTATTATTCTAAATTTTCAGGTGGTTCAATAATCACTGTTCTGCATTTTCAGCAGAACTAAATTAAGAAAAAATAAATTACTTTTTATTCTGATTCTCTCATTCAGCTAAACACAGTATTTGAGACCTGACGAGGTACAATACCTGTGCCAGCATGTTTTTCCTCCATATTTCAAAATGAGTAACCAAGTGTAGTGTTTCAGTAAACTCTCTGCCCACTAGCATTTCCAGAGCACTTCCAACTTTCAGAGAACAAAGTTGAAGATTTAGAATGCTCATTTGTAATAGCAAGTGATCAAAAAAGCCCCAAAACAGAAGTCACTGGTTTCAAAAGCACTGGAAACTCAGAAAAATAAATATTATTATGTAACATTGGACTCCCCATCATACTGAGCATAGGGAAATGTAATTCTGTGAAGAGCTGTAGGGAACTTTGAAATTTGAAATTTTTTTCATGACAAACATCTCAATTTAATAGGTGGATGAATAAACTGAAGAACCAGAACTTTCTTTTCTAGAACAGAAAACCAGTGATGAATTTTGGATACTAAACAAGAACTATATTGCTCATACTCCATGGAAAGCCATTCATTTCACCTTTGCTATTAGTGATTTTCTATATGTCAAGAGATACAGGGCAAATATGACTTCAGCCTTAAAAATAAGCAAAAAAAACCCAACCGCAACCAAAACTGAAACCATCCCCCAGTAAAAAAGATTATGCAGTCCATTGTAGAAATGTAAATTAAGCCACCACTAAAGAGCTGTGCAGAGGATTCAATTCACCTTTTGACTTCAGCTCTCACATGCAATTACCTGCCTTGTTTTAAATAGTTATTCCCCAGCCAGTGAAAAACACCTGCTGTTCCCACAGATGTTAATCTCTCTGCAGCTGAACCAGAGCTCTGCCTCAACTACCCCTTCAGAGAACACAAGGATTTAGGATGCTGCAGCCACCCATTTTCCTGGGCAGCCAGAGCTTACTCCCTTCCTAAATCATGTATCAAATATCATGTAGATGTACCCACAAAAGATGGGATAAGCCAGACATGGCAAAGACACCGCAGAACCCTGGCAGAACCCTTATTCCCCTATTTTGTACAATTCAGGTCACTAAATATCACAGAAATTCTGAAATCAAAAATGCCAAAGGCTCCAGGGAGAACTTACTGACATTTTGTAAGTATTTGTGGACATTTTACAGACCTTTTAAAGGGGTTTTCCATATACTAAAGGAATAATATCTGAGTGCTGTAGCAAGCATGGGAAGGGGTGGTGGTGGTTAATGAGGCTGTATTAGCTAGTGGGGCACCTGAGTGGGATGTTTGCCAGAAAAGTTGTGGATGCTCCATGTCTGGAAGTTTTCACAGAGTTTTGAGTAATCTGGTCTAGTGGAAAGTGTCCCTGATCTTTAGAAGTCCCTTCCAACCCAAACCATTCTGTGATTCACTCTGTTGGCTCTGCTCAGTTCATGAAGACTCACAATAAAACTCGGAAACTGAGCATCCAGGTCCATCTGTCAGGACTCAAACTACAGTGAAATACCACAAAATAAAGGAGAAGCTGCTGCTTTGCAGTCTAAAAGATTGCTAATTTGCAAGAAAGTGCAGTAAGGATTTCTGGTTTTGAATTATTGTAACCTTGTGGCCACAAATGCAGAGCTGATGCCTTTTCCACAAAGGGAAAGTGGGAAAGGGAAAGTCTCCCCTTTTCCACAAAGAAAGGAAAGCGTGCAGTAACCAAAAGTTATCTGAATGGATCTTTTTACCTCGTAAAACTAAGATCTGTGCCCCACCAAACTAGTTCAACAAATTGACATTTCATTTGTCACAGTCCATGACTGCTGGTAATTCATCCTCTTACTGTATTCTACATACCTAAAGAAAGAGGCTGTGTAGTAAACTACTGTCTTAAATGTGATCACAATTGTTTTTATGGCTAAACAGCCCACTGCACATGCTCAACTACTAATTATAAATAATAGTGCTCAACTTCTAAACATCCAGGCTCTGCAGCAGGTGAGGGATGAGGGCCCTGTCCCAGGCAAACACAGGAGATGCTGTCAGTGAGCTCAAGGCCAAGCAAAAAGGGCAACAGCCCCATCAGGGCAGGGAGAAACTGCTGCAATACAACTAATTTGCAAAAGGAGATTTCATTTCACACCTGAACTCACAACAGATATAAAAACAGGTTATTGTGTCTGGGATTGGCATTTTAGATACCACTTAGGTCAAGAAAGGTTTCCTGATCCTGTTCATTTACTGTTGCTTCCCAAGCATCAAATCCTTCTTATTCCATGACCTCTACTTTTTCTCTTAATAACAAAGCTGTTTTCCTCCAGTCAAGATTATATATAAAGTGATGGGTTTTAAGTTATGTAATTACAGCAGCTCATTTAGATCAAACCAATTGCATCAGTTAATCACATAACTGCTTGCAACAATAACAAAATCTAGTCCTAAACAGAAAATTGAGTCAAATAGATTAAAGAACAAATCACCCTGATGGAATCACAACCAGCTCATAAGGCATTTTATGAAAAAACTTCATCTAAATAAATCCAATAAATTCTGTAGTTATCCACTCAATACTGCTTTTATCCAAGTGGATGATATTTTACATTGAATTTTAGAGAGAAACAATAAACTGCTACATTAAAAATCAAGATAATCTTATATCAGCTCCTCTGTGTCCATAAAAGCCATTTCCAATCCAGGTGTTAAGTGGATTAACTTGTATTGCCATATAAGAAGAAATCAAGTTTATCTGGCTGGATTTAATTTCCATTCTATTTAGGAAGACTTCCCATTAAGTCAGAAAATAATTTAAGCTATTTATGAGCTCAATTCTAAATGAAAAAATCTCCAAGCCTCAAAACAATGGTTTGACTACTCACTCAGGCTGCAAATACCTCATCTGCCTAATTTGAACTATCAGTTTTAAACCAGGTAACTCTCTCCAGCTGGGTGTTTGTGACCACCAAGATGGAGTTCTTTGGGAAGTGTCTCCATTTGCTTTGCTGGAGCAGATCCATTCTACGTAGCTGATTCAATGACTCAGATTTGATCTGTTTTCTGTGTCTACAGCAAGTGCTCAGATTATTTTGTCCCATTGTCTGTCCCTGTGGTAATCACATATCCTTGAACAGAGAGAGACATAGCTCTCTCCCAGGATTTTCCTGGGAAGCTGTGAGAAGTTGTGAGAAAGCTCAGAGAGAAGAATGAGAAACAATTCTTACCTCCACTTGCTGCACCTGTTGTGGTGCACATGTGGAATGTGTTGTGGAGATTTGTTTACCAAAGGGTGGTTTCCTAATTGGACTCTGGTGATGGTGTTTGGATTGATTGACCAATTAGGTCAAAGCCGTGTCATGACTGTCTGGCAAGGGCAATGGGTTTTTCTTAATAATATAGCATGGTATAACACAATAAAGCAATTGATCAGCCTTCTGCAATCATGGAGTCCATGCTCATTATGCCCCAGTGGGGACTGCTGCTATGATATGCCCCAGTATTTAATTTCCAATCTTAATTTCCATGTCATGCATCAAGAGACAGCCTGCTTCCAGCATCAGCTCCACCGTCCACATGGAGCTGGATACAAACTATAACCATCCAAAGATCCTGATTTCAAACTGGGGACCCTCCAGCCCCCAGTTCGTTCTCTTGGAGAGCCTAATGTTTCCAAAGTTAATTCAACAGGTGATAATTATCTCTTTTTGAGGTAAAAGTGCAGGATGGATGGCAACATGGTCAGAGCAGTTACCAACACCATTATCAAACAATTTCTTTAAGGTGAACAAATCACTAACAGCTCATCAACTAAACAAAATTTTTACTACAAAAATTAGAAAAAGATCCTGCTGCCTTAACAATCACCCTGTTAAACTTCAGAAACACATCCAGGCAAATCAGCCCAGGAAGAAGACTGCAAATCTTCTTAATTAGAATTTGTTATGTAGCTACATGCATGAAAAAGCAGTCCTGCATTTCAGGAAAACATGTTAGAAGACTTCTAAATCTTGCAAGCAAAACCAGGAGTTAACTTGTCCTCAGCTCCACAGCTAGAGAAAGCAGGAAAGATTCTTCCTCTCTACTAACAAAATGGACAATAGCAATAGTATATAATACCCAAATGATTCAGGATGGTTAAGAGGGAAGTGAAGATTGACAGATTTGACCCCTGAGTTCCTTAGATGCAAGAGAAAAGGCAAATTCAGGTAATGGTACTCAAATGTATTGTCACATCAGAGGATGGTTCTTTTTACGTGAAATAAAGACAAGCCAGCAGCCTCAGTCACAAGATAATGATGAAGTACCACATTAACAAAAGCTGCTTTGCTCTCCTACAGAAGCAAACAAAAAATAGTTGTGTGAGTAAACAACTTAATTAAGGCATTTTTAAATGTAGATTTAACACTGCAACCTTTCCCAGACAGCCATGAGTCTGATCTGGCAAAGACAATAAAAACACAGCATACCCATGAGTTAATTGGGGCTTCACACCACCTTATGTGTTCTGCCTGTGCCCCCACGCTTAAGATTTTTCTTTTTGGGAGGAGGCATCAGCTCCATTACATATAACAGACACACAGTCATGTCTCATAAACCAGTTCTTTCTAACGTGGATGTGAGGTTCATGTCAGGACTTTCTGACACCTCAATCAGTGGTGCTCTTCATTTTTGCATTCTGGCTGGAGGAGGAAAGCAGAGTTTGCAATATTATCAGGACCCATTAGAAACAGGGTCTAAGTGATTTCTCTCTAATTTACTAGAGGAGGTGTCTGGGGGAGAGCTGCGGTCACCAAAGTTTCAGCAGCTGTAGGAAAATACCAGCACAAGAATGAGTAAATAAAAATACCCAGGATGAGGGCACAAACTGAAATGCAGGAAGTTTCATTTGAATATGAGGAGAAATTTCTTTATTTGGAGTGGGACAGAGCTGCCCAGAGAAGTTGTGGGGGCTTCTCTGGTGATATTCAAAACCCACTCAAATGGGTTCCTGTGTAACCTGCTGTAGAAGAACCTGCTTTAGCAGAGGACTTGGTCTTGATGGTTTTCAGAGGTCCCTTCTAACACCTGCTTTCCTCTGATTCTGTGATACTTACCACATCTACAGTAGATGTGGAAGCAGGAAAGCTTAATGCCACCAGAGGAATGGGTTTCTGGTCCAGTGTCTCAACAGGAAGAGCAGGAGAAAGGATCAACACTTAAACCAAAGGCAGCTGATATTGCATTCTCTGAGAGTGGGCACTCAGAACCAACAAGCCAGGCTTTGCTGACCTTTCATGAACCTCTCTTACAATCACAAGACAATGCTCTGCTTCCACATATTGCAGGATCCACAGTCCTTCAGGAGCAGCGGTTAAGCCCTAGGAAATACTGACAGGGAAGCAGGGGAGTGCCTTTGCTTCAGAGCCCTCCCATGTCCCAGTGCAAACCTCCCCCATTCCCTGCTGCACCTTCACCTCCTGCACGGACCCTTGCACGTGCCTGAATCCTCCAGTTCAGGAGAGAGAGGCCTCTGCAAGGTTCTGTCCAGGGAAACCAGATCACTGGATTAGCCTTTAAAGGGATGAAATCAGGAATCACTTTCACAGTAGGGCAGTGCACCAGAGCAGCTAAGCACAGCAGATCCCTGGCTGGTGCCCTGCTCAAGCTGCCTCAGCAGTCTGGGGAGAGCAGGGTGACCAAGCAATGCCCTGCACTGCTCATGGTGTCTGCCAAAAGACTTTTTCTCATGAAAACCTTCTTGTTTAGCACAAACCACATGCCATGCCTCAGGAGGGAGGCTACACAGCAAGTTAGCTGTGGAGCCTGCTCATTTTCCCTGGCATAAACCCAGATGTTTTCATAACAAATTGCATCAGAACACAAATTGCTTTGGTTTAACCTCTTTGGCTTATTACACATCCCAGGCTAAAAGAATGATGATTAAACAGTATTCCCAAGCACTGCTTTAATTAAGCAGCATCACTAGGTCATTTATGCTACACAGGAGCTCCTGATATTGTTGCAGCCTTTAGTTTTAATTCCTTTAATTCAAAGTTGTGCTGAGAAAATGCACTTTCCTCTACTTTGGTCACCACTTCAATGACTCACCAGATACTCATTTTCAATGCTAGGAAAAGGGCATGCATTTCAACTAAAGTAATGTTTATTAGAAGCAAATTACCAAACATTTAGAGAAGCTTTATGCAGAACTCATTGTGAGAGCCTTTCATGGCAATTATTGTATTCAAAAGACTGTTGAAAGTGAAGGGAGACGACCCATCTTTGTTGATCAGCATCGACTCCGATTTATTGATCAAATCAGCCACTCTTTATAATAGTGTTAATTAACTTCATGCATATTGCAAAATCCGAGCTCACGATAGATTACAGAGAAAACTCTAACCCCTCCTTTTGTTTACAATACCCGTGGTTGTTTATTGAAACCAAAATTAGTGTTCTCACTGTGATATGAAAAGTTCTCAAAACCTTCATATCTGTTCCCAGAGCAGCCAAGGACTGTCGTGAGAAGACTGTCTGAGAATCCTGCTGTTTATAAAAAAGGTGCCTGAGAACCTAGTTATTTACAAAATCAAGCCTGGAAACTGCTGCTTTACAGCTGCCTTTTACTTTCCCATCAGCTGTATACCTTCATGGCCTCTTTCTTTAGGCCATGCTTGAACCAGGCTCTCCACAAAAGACAATAGCCAAAAGGTATTTTAAATGGACAGATAAGTTACTACCTGATCTGGCAGCAGAGGTCCTTAAAGCTCAGAAAAGTCACAAAACCATTAAGCGTTTTTGCCTTTGCTCATCACTGAGGATTTTGAAAGCAAAACAGAAATTATTACACACTTCAGGTATATAGGGCATCGCTTTAATTTGCCCAAGACCAATATCAGGAACAAACCCAGGATGCTGGAGCTTGGGAAAAAGTGAACTTACCAGAACAAGAATCCAGGTAGAACCTAGAGGAAGCTGTCCATTTCTCCCTAGTACCCCTTCACAGAGCCCAAACCTCCCCATCACCTGGACCTGGGTGATTACCAAGGGTTGCCCAGGCTGTCTTCTTGCCCCAGCTCTCCAACCAGGGACACAGCGGAATCCTTCAGCTGCACAGACTCTTTGCTGCCAAGTATTTTTAGCTGCACAACCCACCCAACTCCTCCCATTTGGTGAATGATGACCTCTCAGGCACGGCACACACATCAGCCTGAAGGCAGAAAGCCACGAGACCATAACTGGCCCTTTGAGTCAGACCTGATCAAATGATGCTCCTGAGACTATTGCCCTCACTTCACAGGCACTTCAGTAGGTAATAGTTTACCTACCACTTCACAAAATGACAAGTTTTATCTGCAATTTCTAACAGTGTGACATAATAGAAAAAGAATATAATCAAGACTGAAAAATAGTAGCTTTAAAGAAAGCACTAACAATTCTCAGCCCTGGAAAAGCTGCATGGAGCTTTTTAGCCATAATTGCACCAGGAGAAAATACCACCTCTCCTGGCTTGCTTGGTGTTTGTGCCTCAGGGGGACCACATTTTCCTGCAGACATGGTGGAAGAGAGAAAAATGAAGCTGCAGGTCTGCTTAAGGAAAGGAACAGATTGGCAGCAATGAAATACATTCAGCACAAGCCATGAGACTCCTCCTGCTGTTTGCCAGGCTCCCAGAGAGTCAGCAGGTCAAGTGGGAATGCAGAGCAGCTCTCCCCTGCCCTTGGAGCTGGCACTTGTCTGCAGACACAGCACTGCACAGCCACCTTCAGGGGACAGTGAAAGAGCCACGTGTGCACTGAGCTGGAGCCTCAGCACACTGTCCTCAAGGGGCTGGGTTTGTTGGATTGTTTCCCTAACAGGTGGTAGCTGTCTGTGTGCAGAGAGAGGGGAGAAAAGTCAACAGCATCAGTTGTTGTACACCTCTTGAAAGGCCATACCACCTTTTGTCAGCTGAAGGGCAGATTGAGACCCTCCACTTGCTCTTTTAACATCTCTTTACCTGACAAACATCCTCAGTTGGGGACAAGGGAAAAGCAAACAGCTAGAGATGTTGCATCACAGATATTTCAAATTAAGTATGGCTTGAGACACTTACCAATGGGAGAGTTACATGGCACAGAGCAGTCTACCTTGACAAAGACTAAGATATTACTTCCTGTTGTGTAAGTCATTAGCATAATCTACACAAGCTGCAATGGAGAGTTCCTTTCAGTGTTTCTCAAAAGGTGGTTTACACTTCCCTGCTAATAATTTATGGTAATTAGGAAACTAATTAGAAAAAAGTTACTTTTTTGTTATTTTTGTTACAATCCATTTATTTCAGAATTTTATTTTATATTGATAATACATTACATAATTCTGTCAGGCTACTGAGTTCAGGGCACACAGATTAAATTTCAAGTATCATGTTGCTGATATTGCAGAGCCTGACTCTTGTGAGGTATGACCAGAGTGAAAGCAAAATACATCTATTACAAGCACTGCGTGAAAATGCCCTTTATGAACTGGTTTTTAAAATGTTTTTTTAAAACTGTGATTTGCCATATCT
The DNA here is from genome assembly GCF_028018845.1 of Melospiza georgiana. Classification (NCBI taxonomy): domain Eukaryota; kingdom Metazoa; phylum Chordata; class Aves; order Passeriformes; family Passerellidae; genus Melospiza; species Melospiza georgiana. The sequence continues at coordinate 115,283,613 of NC_080430.1, forward strand.
TTCTACAACAAAAGTTTAAACAGCAGTCTCACTGCCAACAAGAGATATGTGTTTACATCCCCATTGTTCCAGAATAAAACATCTCTGTCTCCTCAAAATACAAACTTAGAATCCAAACTTTTCATAAAAGATGCCAGAGATTATGTAGCAGAAAGGAAGGCCAGAGTAGAGCAGAGGTCATCCCAGTAGAAGAGATGAAAGTCCTCATTTGTGTACAGTTGTTTTGCATGCAGTGAACCAGCTAAGGGGAAATTTAGACTGTGCACTGAGAGCAGGGACACAGGATGGAGAACAAAAGATGAAAAAGTATGCCAGTGGTTTGATGGAATGATGGACAACACCACTTGTCCTCCATGCTGACTTACAACATGGCAAGAGTTCATGGAAGTTAGGAAGTTAGGATTAGGAAACAAAGACCATAAAAGGAAGATTCCAGAAATCAACAAAATTCCTTTTATCTCCAGAAAGGGCACAGAGGCATGACAGGACAAACAGACTAAAAGAAGTTACAGTGCCTACTCCCTGCAGGGCAGTCAGAGCCATGAAGTTCGGCCCAGGTTAAAGGCAATTTAGGTAAGAATGTTGGAACTTCCATAGACATAAAATCTAGGAACTTTCATGTATTCTCTTTAAGGAAATATTTCATCCCATTCCAGATTTCTTAGAAGAAAAAAAATCAGCACTGTGCATGTGAAGTCAGAGGTGATAAAATTCAGGACATTCAATATCTCAAAGTGGGAAAAAATAAAGAAGAAGAAAATAGGCTTGACATGTTAAGAGCAATATGATAAAAATCTTGACTATTTCTTTAGAAATAGTATTTGATAGAGTTTGAACTAGAATATATAAGAAAAATAGGTAAAACACAACAAGATAGAAGAGGCATAAATAGTCTTTTCTTACCAGAGGAAACTATTTTTTTCTAAAACATTTCCCTTATTCTAGGTCTCATCCATCATCTGCTTGACATAGCAACAAAATATATTTAAATTGTGAAATTCCACCAATTCTAAGAGAAATTAGAATATAATAGAGAAAGAACTAGATGCCACCTGAGAACTGAAATTTTGAAGTGTGACATTCAGACACACAACAGAAGGTACAATTTATGCCCTTCCTGTAAAAGGACTTCACCAAAGACATCCCAGATGGATTTTAGTTTTTCATCAGTACTCTCTTACCCACAGACACGTGGATAGGAGAGGACCAGCTCCTTTCAAGTGCACCAGCTGGGGAAGCCAGATAAAGTGATTCTTTGTAAATGCATTGTAATCTTTGCAAATCTCCAAAGATGGAGATAGCCTGTGATCTTCTAGCAGAAAAAAAAAAGAAAAAAAAAAGCTGTTGCCTGATCCCCACACTGACAGACTCATAATCCAAAGCTGCATTTTAGCCACCTACACCTGACAGAACAGACTTGTTTTGCACCCTTCCTTACCACATGAAAATTGCCTAGAGAATGATGACCTTTAAGCCCACAATTTATCATGCTTTCTTCCTATAAAATAGTCTGATATTGTAGCAGTTCTGTGATTTCCAAATCAATAGGTTTTAACTGTCATTGCTACAATCACCTGTCCAGTTTCTTTGCCCATTCTTGGCAGAGCTGGATACATGTAGTTTTTTAAAAATGCTTAATGAACAACACTGAAAAATTTATTTTCATCTTGACAGTTTGTCTCTGCACAGAGTCCAGACTCAGCAAACTGAAGAGCCTTGGAAAAATTATATTATGAATATGGTTAGAAAGGCACCAAAAATGACTCTTGAAAATCTTCTTTTTCCCTTTTACTTTCACACAGAGGGAAAATATTGTGCACTTCTGGGAAAATCCGTGAGATTATGAAGTTTTTATATATATATATATATATATATATATATATATATATATATATATATATATATATATATATATATATATATATAGTTTCTGTCCACTTTTATATGAAGAGGGATTGTCTTTTTTCTTTTTCCCAGTTTTGCCTCAAATTAAAATTACTTTTCCATAGTACATCTGTACTATGTACATAGTACAAGTTATCTTGGACATAACCAAGAAAGAGAAACAAAACACTGCAAAACATCAGTTATTCCTTTTTTTTTTTTTTTAATTGACTAGGCTCCTTACTATACAGTAATTTAGGTTAAAAGCATCAGTAAGGCCAAGGGGCAGGCCATGAAAAATATTCTTAAGCAAAGGATACTGGCAGTTTTTAGCACAGCTTGTGTTCACCAATGTCTCATGCATCTCAGAACCAGCTGTGCCAATGAAATATGCACACCACAAGGTAAAAGGAGTTCTGAGGTAACTCCCTAAATGCAGCACCTAACATTTGCAAGACAGTTTGTTGCTTTCTGTGGTATTAAAATGATGATCCTCTCAGCCATTAATAAATCTTAACAGCAGTTCAGACATTTTTAGTAATCACTTTGGAGTCTAAGAGGAAGCAAATACAATTAATAACATACCTGGTCATCACAAGAGCACGAGCTCTCTTCTCAGCTCTGACAACATGTGGCTCTAAGAAGACAATTCCCAACTATTCTGCAGAAGCTGTCAAAGGGAAAAGCAAAAACTTTTGTATAGAGGTGAGTCAACCAATTTCCCCCTGAGTCCTTGTCACTGCATGCACTTACTGCATAAAACCTGCATGCCATATTCCTGACAAGGTATAGACCCAGGAGCTCAGAGTGTTAGAAATGAGTGACCATCTTCATTTCCTCACACAGGTCCACAAAGGTATTTTTGAAGCTCAGATGAGATACTGAAAAGAGGTGTTAGGTAGTATGGTACACCCAGGGCCTGGGCAACCCAACTCCTGCTCAGTGCTAGTTCATTTCCAGCAGAGTATTTCACTGGCCAAGAGCAAAATCTGGCCTTAAGATCTCAACCAGCTTGTGGGAATAATAAACATTCAGTAAGCACATGACTAAAAGCATTTTCCTGCCTTAGTTCTAGGTGTCAGTACCTCATCATGCATCCCTCCTACATAGAATTGTTACAGGTTTAAATTCTTTTCACAGTTGCTGTCTTGAAAACTCAAATTGTTTTCCTCTTCAGATTTCAGACCAAGACCAAAGTTCAAAGAAAGTCATTTAACCAGAAAAGTAAAAGAAATCTCAAATTAAACTTAAAAGTCAGTTTATCTAAAGATTTCAAATATTCTGTTACTTTAATTAAACTCCAGGAAAATAAAGGAAAATTAAACTCCATTTATTATTGGAGGAAACATAAGAATGAAATCAAAAGCTAGGGAAACAGTGAATTTCTCTCAGAGAAGACTGATTACCCTAATTTGGAGGATGGTGACTATGTCTCCTCGCTTCGGGAGCAAGTTAGTCATCTGGTCCATGGCAGCTCATCTCCAGCTGTCTCTAAATCTTCACATCACCAGAGGGAACAAAGGAAGCTGCTGGCACACATTTCTCTTCCTGACACGGTGCTCTCCCCACACCGTCATCACACAGCCTTGAAGCACCCAATATGCACCATGGCATCTGCCTGCCTGCCTGCAGCAGGCCAGGTTTTGGGAGAAAGAGGCTGAGCAAGGAAAGTGTGTAATGCAAACAGATGAATAGTAAAAACAACACTCAGTAGCAAAAGCTAGCACTAGGCATGTGAGACAAAAAACAGATTCAGTAGAAAGTTTTATCAATTAATTAAAATTCAACCAAAACTTTTGGTTGATTTTCCTGATTCCAAAGGTTAAAAGCTCAACAGCTCTGTCCTCCTTTCTCTCTCAGGACCATGGATGAAGGCCTTTCACTGCCAACAAGTGGGATGGGAGATGAAGAACCCACATACAGAAATTGCTCTGCAGCTCCCTGCTATGTCAAAATTCCCCAGGACCTGTAGGACACCATGAGCAGTCTGACTCCTGCAGAAATCTCAGCTCTGGCAACTTCAGTCCAAATTACTGCTGCACAACAATAAGTCCTCCATAACATCCACCCCTGCAGGTTTCCAGGCTTCTTAAGGTACAATTGTTGGCAGGAATTCACTCAGATCCAAGCTTTGAGCCACCTGAATGTTACCATTGGCAGCTGGAAACCTCAGAGCTAGCAGGCTTCCAGGTTTCACAGGCACCAGGACATCAATAACATACAGGGATGTAAGTGAAACTTCAGAACCATTGCTTTAATTAGAGAGCTGTTGGACACAAGGTGGTAACTAAATGTCAGTGAATGCCAGGTATCACACAGCTTAAAAACACACCACATGATGAAGAAGTAAATTATGCACAGGATAATACTAGCAAAGCAGGAGAGGAGAATTTATTTTTATAATACATGAAAATAATACTCAGATGTTTTAGGTCAAGCCCTGTAAGCAATTTTGTTTCACATTACGAGCGACTTGGTTATTTCTAGCTCCTCCAGAAGAAATGAAGAGGTTTCCAGTGGTAGTATTCATCATGTTTACTTCTACAATTCAATCCAGATCTCCTTACCCAGCAGTGCTTTAGTGTTCCCTTTGGAAAAGGAAACCTTTTGGTTTTGAAGGTGGGGAGACATTGCTTTCTCATTAATGCCACGCCACAGTTCTTGGACCCAACACTACAGCTGTAACCATAGGACCAAACTTTTAGAGCAGTCTTAGGCCTTGCTTTCATTGTCAAGTGTGACATGAGAAGCTGCTTTGTAGAGCAAGACACTTGGTGCTAATTCAGCATTCACTCTGCATGCATTTCTAAAGGCCATGCTTCAAACAAAGTCTTACATGGTGCAGCAGCCTGAACGCTTGCCACGTAGCCAAGACACACAGGATGTACAGCGTGATGCACACCGTGCAAGATGTGCATCCTGAGACTCAGCTTGATTGGAGAAGAACCCCATTCATGGGCTGACACCACCACGCAAGAGATTCATTCCAAGAGCATTTAACTGACCCAAGGTAAGAATGGCAGTGTAGGTGCACCCCTGTTCTCCCAGCTGCTTCCCACACCACCTGTGTCCCCCAGCACTGTGGGAATATGCAAAGCTAAGATCTACTCATATAAACTGACTTTAGTTGGAGTGAGGGTTAATTCTTTCTAGTCTTGTGATACTGACTACAATATCAAGGCCTTTGCCTTCTATATGCAAAAGTAAGCAACAGTCATTAAGCTACACAATCCAATTTTAATTAAGCAGACAAGAAATCATCAACCTGCAGTCCTCCAACTCTCTTCTCTCTCCATTGCAACAGTGGTCAAATTTTAATTACATATGATGAAAATCCAGGCTGGATAAGGAAGAGTTTTTCCAATTAGTCTTTTCACTTGATGACAAAGTACTCAAAGCTTCCTCAGAGACTTGCACCTTAAATGACTACTGACAAGATTATGTTCACTTTTTTTTTAATTCTAATAATGAATCACAAGAATATTAACTGCTTGGTATTGCAAGTGCCTGGAGCAGGCTTCTATCTATGCAACAAAACTGCTCTCATATGCCAAGCCAAGATCAGCTTAAGTTTATTGATTACATATTTTATACTGAACACAAAACACAGAAAATATTGATAGCCAAATTATCTGGCTTAATATAAAAGAAATACAATGGATTTTGGAATGAAACCAGAACCCTAACATTTACAAGTATTTTCAATAACCAAAAACTCCATGAAATTACAATTTCAGCAGCTAGTAGTGCACATTAAAAAAAAACAAACACACCCTCAACTTGATCTCTGATCTACAGCCTTAACCACTGGTGTTATACAGCTGGACTTATAATCTTGAGGGTGTGTTTTCACTGATGGAGGAGTGATTGTTTTCTTTTCCTCTTCTCATTTCCAGATTTTTTAATGTAGTTTCCAACAAAAAACTACCCCACCCTCCCAAAAAAGCCCTACCCATACCTTTGCTTTTATATACAATTTCAACACTCTTTTGAGACTTGGTATATGTTTTAGTACTGATAATCAATATTTCTCAGGCTATTGCACTTTCTGTGAAACACTAAGTCAAAGCCTTACTAATTTGTCTGAGACATAAGGGGACAACTTACTTTTCTTGGAAAGTGACAACACTGATAAGCCATTAAAAGAAATGAACAGTTTTTCTAGGCTAATTATAATATCCATTATGGAACGGATATCCTTTAATAAATGTCTTTATTATGAGAATAAATACATAAAACAAATGCAATATATTAGCCACATTTCTTCATATACATTCAGAATAGAACAAGAAGCTAATAGGCATAATCAGCAGACCTAGTTAAACAAATTTTTAGTAAGCCAACAACACTAGAGGAAAGTTGGAATGTTTATGCACCCGTAGAAGACAAAGAGCATGTGATTTCAGAATTTCCTTTGTATTCATTTAAAGAGAAACACACTGTAGTTGTGAGCACAAACTGCATGCACTGATGGAGGTGCTTAGCTCCGTGCAGTGGCCGTCTGAGGTTGTTCTGACTGCAACTGCTTCCCAAGGTATTCCCTGAAATACAACAAAAAAATTAGATTGAGAAATGTTCTGGAGAGTGGGGACTGCATCAGTGGTGGGAATTACAAAGTTTATAAAGAAGAACGAGCTTTAAGTTTAGAATTAATCCCTCAAATAATGTCAACTGGAGGAACAATGAGCACACCAAGCATCCATCATCTGCCCTATGAAAATAAAACACAAACCAAACATAACCAAGCTGTCTAGAAAAGGAAAAAGCCTAATGGGAACATTTAGAAGCCCTGACAACTGACACAGAACACCCATAAAGCAGATAAATTTTGCTTGTTAAATACATATTATAGAAGCTATGGCAAAACATTTGAAAGTATCCCTTTCCACAACCCAGCTGCAGGAGCACATGTAACACAAAGGACATACTGGCAATACAACAGGCAAGCAAACAGACACTGACTCAAAAACTACATATTCAAGTCGAGAAAAATAAAAGATAATCAATCCAGGCCCTCTGTATACCAACATCTTCTTTGAAGTGTTCTCCTCACGTGCACTTTGAAGCGCATTAAGCCACTTACTTTCTATCTCTCCTCTCAACACTGGAACATCTCCCAGATTACTGGCACTTGCCCTGAGCAACAGTGTCTAAATTCCATGGAAAAATACTGCACAGTTCTTATGAATGTTACAGTCCTTCACTTTCTCTTGTGAAAGCAGATCAACACTTCACAAAAAAGAACCACAAAAAAAGCTGAAAGCAGTCCTTAATAATAGTACCTGGGTTGCTGCTTGTCACAGAAAACACAATGATTGTACCACTGTATCAAGTGAAAGAGAGGCTTCAGGACTCGTGAAATGTAGGCGTTCTTTTTCTACTGCTGATCATACACTTAGTACTGCGCTTTCTCACTACACAGATATTTCAACCTACACAGGTTAAGCACTAGAAGCATCTCAGAGGGATGGTGTTCAGAAAGAAGCCTCAAAAAATAACTCAAGAGTATGTGCTTTTGCTTTATTAAAAAATAAATTTCAAAGATCAGGGTTTTTGCACATTTCAAAAACTAGTTTTCAGCTTAGTATCCTGTTGAATAGTTGTCCCTTATGCATTGCAATTGAAGTACAGCACTCCAACTGCACCACCCAACACCACTTTTCTTAGTTTTAACATTAAGCATCCAGAAAAGCAAAAGTTCCTATAAAACATTAACTTCAAATACTTCTAGCAAAGAAAATAACACATAATTTGTATGCAGAACCATATGTTATGGTTTAGCACCTTCATTTACAGCTCCATCAGGTGTTGCTGTAAAATCACAGTATTTTAATGTTTGGGCTCCACTTAATAGATACAACCCCTGCTTGTAACAGACAGGTTATCACCCTCAAAGCAGAGGCTCCTGCTGGCAAAGAAGGAAATGAGCTGCTCTCTTGTGGTTTTGCAGAACTCAAAATTGTACCAGCAAAACAAAATTTAACCATCATCCAAAAACACAGACAGCAGCTATGGAAGAGCTTCCACACTCACCAAACCTCTTTCTGCTCCCTCTATGTTTTTGGTTGCCTTTTTTTTTCATTTGTTTCAATGCCTATATGCATGTACTGATTCTAGCATTTCTTCTCTGACATCCAGCCCTGAAACCAATTGACACTTGCTGCATACATGGCTCTGCTCATCATATTACAAACCCACAAAAATATTTACTCTTAAAGCACAGATGAACCATATTGAATGTAAATATTTAATAATCAGCAGACAGCTACAACTATTGCAAAGCTTACACTGCTTCAGATGCATGGCCAAGGCTTTCTAAAAACCCCACTAGAGTGCAGTGCAGTCAGCAAAAATCTCCAAGGCAGCAGAGCAGTAGCACATTTTGTAGGTACTTAGTGCCTTCACACACACATTCAACTTCTACAATAAGTAGAACAGTATCTTCCCTACAAAACTTTTTAGGTGTAAGGTTTAAGTCCAGGGTCAAGGAAAAGCTCTCATCCCATTTCCCCATACAGAATGAGTACTTGCAGTTACATCTCTACATTGTCATGCTGCAAACCCAAGTGAAAATCCCACAGTGTTCCTACCCCATCACTTCTTTAGCCACCACACAGGGCCACTGAAATGCAAAACCCTTGCATTACAAGCTGTTAGAAGGATCACTTAACCAAACAGAAAATTATCACTTCCATTTGAGGGTCACTGGTTAACCCAGGACAAGTTATTATTGCATGGTCTAGATTAGATGAACATGGATTCATAGAATGGTTTGGGTAGGAAAGGACCTTAAAGATCATCTGATTCCAAACCCTCTGCCATGGGCAGGGACACCTTCCACCACACCAGGCTGCTGAGAGCCCCCTCCAACCTGGCCTTGAATACTCCACAGGATGGGGCATCCACAGCTTCTCTGGGGAACCTCTTCCAGTGTCTCACCACCCTCACAGGAAATAATTCTTTCTGATATCTAATCTAATTCAGCCCTGTTTTATTTTGCAGCCACCATCCCTTGGCCTTGTGAGAAGCCCCTCTCCAGCCTTCCTGCACGCCTCCTTTAGGTACTGTACAGGTGCTCTAACATCTCCCCAGAGATGTCTCTTGTCCAGGCTTAACAACCCCAACTCAGATCTTCTCCTCCAAGCACAGGTATTCCATGCCTCTAAATCATCCTCACAGGTCTCCTCTGGACTTGCTCCAAAATGGTCCAAAAGTAGGACCCTGTTCTCCCTCTGCTATAACACATATTAAAATAATAAGAAGATTCAAATATATTTTATAAATACTGGTATTTCATCCTATTAGGAGGTTCAGAAGAACTATAAGCTCCAAATTTCACTCCTAAGTTGGACGTAAGTGTCCATCCCCATGCTATTACAAATTAAGGGTCTAAGACTTTATCCTGCACTGATACTTAGTTAAATCTTAAGAGGAAAAACTGGGATTTTAAAATTACTATTTACCTCACAAAATTAAAGTCACCTGTAAGAATGCAAGCATTCAACACATTGCACTATAAGAGCAGGTATGATCAAAGGATGGATCTTGTCATAAGATAACAAATCAGTTAATAAAATAATCAAAATAGCATCTGAGATTTGTGATGCAGCCTACAATGGAAAGTAATGAGGTAGGTATTAGGTTTACATTTTTTAATTGCAAGCTAAAAGTCAAGAATTGGACCACTACAAGATATTTTAAACCATTTTTCCTCACATTGTAACAGAAAAGCCTTTATAAAAAAGTCAGTTTTAGCCATCTTCTTATTTCCTTCAAAATAAAACTGTCCTTATTAAAAGCAGATGATGCTAGTGCAAACAAGTTTGCATTTGCACATAATAGCATTCAAACATGAAACAACTGATTCACTATAAATTTAAAAGAACAAAAAATATTACCTCTGCACTGCAGAAAAGCTCCAAACATGCAACTGTAGTATTCAAGACTACAGTACACTTTTGAGACTAGCTATACAATCTTCCATTTCTCAATTAAAGCTCAGACCAACAAGACTTGAAACACCACACACTTTCACTTCCCTGGCCACCCAAAAGTCTGACAGTGAAGCATAAGTAATTTCCATTTGCAAATTTATCTTTTCATTCTTACTAGAACAACCAAGTGAGATTCCTTCCACAGTAGAAATTCCCCCTTTTTGAGGCCTCTGTTTAGAAGCACATTTTCTGCTGTTCCCAAAGTGCTTCTTCCAAGAAAAAGAAGCTTACAGGTGAATACAAGAATTCAGTTAATCTCAAGTTCTTATTCTTCCTTTTGTTTAATTTAATCAGTTTTTGTTTCTCATGAGAGCCACTGACACCTTGAAGCAGAGATATACTTAAATGTCATAATTGAAACAAATACTTAAAGTTTATTTATGAAAAGGCACACAGAACTGATGCAACATGTAAATTCAGTGAACATGGAATAAGAAGATTGCAAACTGGAACAAGACACCACCTACAAATTTTATACTAAATATACCATATACTAAAAGATCATTTTCAAGAACAATCTATGATAGAAGGGTATGATAAGACACAGACTAAAAGATCATTGTCAAACAACAAACAATCTGTGATAGAAGAGCATGACAAGACACACACAACAGATCCCTAGGGGCCATGTGTTAAAATAAACAAGCCTTGAAGTTTAAATAGTACTACTTTCAGTGTTATACTCCAAATTCAAGTGCAGTCAGATTTACCTGTCCTTTAAAGGACACTGAAAATTAATGGGCAAAGGAAGAAAAGGAGACAAAGCACATAATAAAGGAAGGATTACATTTTCATATTTTCTCTTTTCTTACATTTAACTCTTGCATCCTGGTTATTAAAGAAGTTATCAAAAATATTTGATAGTCTCAAATATCTGCAATCTCTAGCTTGGTTTAGCAAACTGAGGTTCCCAAGAGACAGAATGCCTTTCTTTGACAAAAAGCAAAATAAAAATATTGATTTTATTTTTCTCTACCTAAACATAAACCTAGAGTCCCATACTTTTGAAAATAAAATTGAAAAGTTAGTTCTAAAGAAATCCTTCAAAAAGTCTGCCACTTGACTCAATAAACTCAAAAGGCAGTGCCAACATATACTGTTTACAGAAAAATCATAAAAATATGACTAATAGTTAAACAAACAAGTTCACAGGACAGGCAGCAGATAAAATAGTTTGAACAAATTGATCAGTCTTGCCAGCCCTATGTTGCATTTCTGCTAGAGGTCTAATAACCTGGAGAGAAGTTATTAGACTAGAAAGAAATGGACCAGTTTTACTAATTTATTGTAATAATTTTTTTTACAAGTAAGTATTTGAATTACAAGTAGGTATTTGAATTACACAATTGATGTACTCCCAACTCTAAGCAGGCTAAAGTAACCCATGAAAACATTGTCTTGTAAGTGTTACACTGCACAGATTAACTATCCCTGGAACCTCTGAGCAGTACACATGAAGTGGCAACACCACCACAAGGTTGCAACCATCTGTCCAGTCTCCACCTAATGCAGTGTGAGACAGAGCTGGAACATCCACCCTGTAACCCACTCCAGCTGTGTAGGCCTGTATCTCACAAGGCAGTCAGGCTATTCTGGTGAGACAGCACTTTTTGTTCATTTAACTCCCAAGTGAATTGCAGTGAATTGCTTTCTACAAACCAGCTCCCTTGAACATGGTTACTGCAGTGTCACATTAACACTGGTGGGGGCTGGGGAAAGGCAAGTGGAGCTCCACAGGGGCCACCACAGGTGCATCTGCCTCCCCACAGAGTCACAGTCACAGAAGGCAGGAAATAAAATAAAGAAGCCAGGCCCAAATCAAACCTGAAGTGATCTTAATATTTGGTTCCTGATATGTAATATTAACCTGTCTTACTGCTGGATCCAAATTTATAATGCTGCACATTTTTATATATCTTTTCTATATATAGTATAGAAGAAAAAAAATACGTATATGCACATTACATGCTCCTCAGTATCATCTTCTTCACAAAAGTTAACAGGAAGAGAACAACTGTAAAAGTAGTAAAGTAACAAACTGAGACATCTTCCTAGAGAGCTGGGCTGGGAAGACTGCCAAAGTTGGAGTGCTACCACTGGAGAACTGCTGTTGTGTTGTCTTTTGTCATTTGTTTACTGAACACAATTTTCTTCTTTGACTCAGTGGATTTATGCATTATGAAATAGTCCAATTTAAAAATGGTATTAAAGAATATAAAATGTGTTTATTATACCGATGCCTGCTATGAGTGGTTTTGAAGCTAAGTCATCACAAACCAACAAAAAACCAACAAAACAAACCTACACAGCAGAATCAAAGTCACTTTGACCAAACAGCTTGGTCCTCCAACAAACTGAAGATTTTTATAAATTATCTTTTTCAGTGGAACCATGGTGATTTTCACCCTGTATCTTCTTGACCTATTATTGTGGCTGTGGATCTCAAGAGAGAAAAGATACTGCAAACATCTCTGCAATTCTCAATACTTAGTTTAACAGATTCCACTTCATACAAACAAATAGAACAAAAGCCAGCTGTTGAGATAAACAAAATCTAGGACATTGTTTCTGTTTAATTATTCACAGTAAAGAGATGCTCAACATTCTGATGTGCACATAAAACTAAACAGCTTGAATGGTTGTACAGAAGGATTATGAACATTACATGAAAGGGGCTTTGTGTTTCCAAATGGAGCCCTTTCTTCAGCTGAATGCAGTAATATTAATAGACAATCTACAGATTATCATGATTACTGAAAATATTACTCATAGCATGGTTCAAAGCCCTCCTTACAACATCAAATGCAGCATTAATGTGAGTCTTCAAACTGAGACACTACAAGAACCTTCTTTCCTCTCAGCAGTTTCCCTCGTTTTGTCCAATCTTAGGAAGAGTTATTCTAGACTTCCAGTTCACAACTTCACATACAAGCTATGAAGAGACAGCAGATCAATGAGCTCTTATAACAAAGCTATGACTTAAGCATTTGATTTTAAAAGAAAATAAACTGTGAAATCCAATTCAATGTGTGTCTTTCCATTAGGGAGAAAAAGCACCAGCCATTTTTCACTTATAAGATATGCTATGAACTAACACACAGAGCCATTCCGTGAATTTAAAAGACCCACTTGACTTAAACTTGCAACATGGTTTGAAAAGTTTTATATTTAAACATAAGGTTTAGTTACCACAAAGAATTTTTTTGCTTACAGTACTTGAGAGGTTTTTATGTAAGAATGACCAACATCAATAGTGTTTCACTGAATTTTCCTATCAGGAAATCAAATTTTTAAAGAACACTAATCAGAAGTATTAAATTACCAAAAAGTTACTACTTTGGTGACATGTTTTTCAGCATAATGCATGAAAATGAGCAATTTCTTTGAAAAAAGAAAACGCAAACTCAGAAGAACATCTGATATCTTCCATGCTAACATGAGCTCTAGAAATATTAAAAAGTGTTTCTGCAAAGAGTAGGGATCTTATGACAGAAAACATGAGCACAGTGTGAATCCCAGAGAGCATATGCCCAATAAAAAAACCACAGCCTCTACACCTACATGGGATGAAGTTTTACAAGAATACACATTTATGTGCAAATAAAAAGATGGAACACTCCACTAGATATCAAGTGTGCCTGCAATTAACTGGATTTTTGCTTGTCTCATTCTAGCTAGGAACTGTTCTCTTAAAAAAGATTCTTTTTTATCAGAGACACTATCTTGTCAAACTTTTCATTTAGTTAACTTCTGTTAACTACTGAAAAGGAATTGTAGCGATAATGAAGGCTAAGAACCAGGAGAAATAAATATAATGGAAGTCATTATCCTGTAAGTACTGTTTCCCAGATTTAAGCCTACTACTCTATTAAGCATTCCACACTTCAGTGTTGGGATAGAGGAAAAAATAAGGAGTGACCGTGGGTGTAAACTTCGTGGCTGCCAGGTAGAAACCACTACACCCTGCAATTGTCACTCCCAAATGCAGGCATTGTACAGAAGCTATCTGTAGAGTAACAGCTTCTAAATACAGCATATTGCAAATCCTAGGCAGTTTCAGATTTTTTACCGTCTCCCTGCAGAATCCCTCATTTTAAAAGATGGGAGAGCAAGTAATTTCCCTGGGCTGTGCATTTAGAAAACCATGTATGAACCTGCTGCATATTCAAAGCTTGCCCAATTTGTTGCTTCATTCAGTATGCCCTTTATGAATTCTGCTTCCACACCATACTTGATCATGCTCAAGTGACACATCCTAACTCCCACTGTTTAGCACCTGCCAACATACTCATACTCCTCATGTCAGTATCAAGGAGGAGGTCAGGAGCCCCACGCCCAGGCTGATGAATGACCGAGAGGAGCCTGTGTTGGAGCAGGGTCCTGACAAGGATCTGCAGATCCGTGGAGAGAGAAGCCCATACTGGAGCAGGTTTGCTGGCAGGACTTGTGACCCTGTGGAGGGACACATGCTGGAGCAGCCTGTTCTTGAAGGACTGCACCCCGCAGAAGAGTGACCCACGCTGCAGTAGTTTGGGGAGGGCTCTTGCCATGGGATGGACTCATGTTGGAGAACTTCATGGAGAACTATCTCCCATGGCAGGGCCCCATTATGGAGCAGGGAAAGTATTCCTCTCTCTAACCAGTGGGACAAAACAATGTGTGACAATCTGGCCATTGCCCCCATTCTGTCTACCTGTAGCCCTAGGAGAGGAGGCAGAGCTTGGAAGGAGGGAGGGGTGGAGAGAAGGTGCTTTTAAGGTGATATTTACTTCTCACTATCTTGCTCTGGTTTTTTGTTAGTAATAAATTCAATTCATTATCCCTAATTTGAGCCTGTTTTGCCTGTGACAGTATTTGGTGAGTGGTATCTCCCCAAATTCCTTATCTCAGCTCAGGAATCCTTTGTTGTATTTTCTCTCCCCTGTCCAGCCATGGAGGAGAGCAATAACAGCAGCTTTGGTGGGTGCATGCACCCAGGGTCAACCAACTACACAGGTTCCTAATATCAGCTTGGGGTGCCATGACTAACACAATTCAAGTCAGATTGAAACTCAGGATTAATTCCCATGTACAGGCAGTAAGTGATGATAAAGATAATTTTGCTCCTCGCTTCATCAAGTGCATGATCATTTAACATGCAAATGTAACTGGAATATTTCACTTGAACTTATCTCATCTGAAAAGCTGACAGCAGTTACTGTTTTTGCCAATGTAGCTTCACCATTTAAGAGAATGCCTGACAGTCTGATTTCCCCCCATTAATCCCTGACTTAAAAACCCCTAAGGGAAAGCCAGTTGAGCAGCCTGTAATGAACTACTCAAATTACTTAGGAGTTAATTGTCTCTAAGTTAAGCTAACAGTCAAATGATACAGCTGTGTTTTAGGCAGAATGCTACTTCAGCTGCCCCATGGCATTCCCTCAATTCAAGTACCACAAGTTTTCCTTTGTTAGCTCCAGGCACAGCACTTGCATCAAGCCTTATTGTGGCAGAGCAAAGCTTTATTTTCTAACCTTTCTCTCACTTAACCTTCAGGAAAACCTGACTACCTCTGTCACACGTGTCACAGACAGATACGCCAAATTGTTCTGTACCAGTTAAACTCAAGGAAAAAAACAGAATTGCTTTGAGTGAAATAACTGTGATTCCAGAATAAGTGGAAGCAAGAGGAAAAATGTTTATTGTTTCCCCAGGTCTGAAGAACAAGGGAAACAAAACCTTGAAGTTGCTGAATAACAAATCTTATGACAATGCAAAGCTTAGTAAGTAGGCACTTGAATCACAGTGTGTGGCAGTCAGGGGACTCAGCTTGTGTGGTGAGACGAGACAGCAATGAAACAGAAGAGCTCCCAACACTCATCAAAAGCCAGATCTACACAAAAAAATATCTAGCTTCCCACATACAAACAGTGTGTCATTTCCTTCACTTAAGCTGTAAGTCCATGCCAGGGGGAACACTACTTGAGCAAATAAGAGCCAAGGACAGTATGTCCCAGAGGCTTGTTCCACTATGAATTAAACAAGAAAACATTCCCTACAAAGATGACAATGTGAATCTGCAAGTGGCACTAACTTAGACAGATTCTTTTTACTGACATCTCTGAAGATCTGAAACTAGGTACTTTTGCAATCTTCCCCTCAGTCTCAAGTCTAAAGGTTCACAAACTGTGAAAAGTAGGCACATGTTCATGCTATTAAAAACCCAAAACAAATCTAGAAGACCAGATGTGATGTTTTTACAAGCAGTAGTCTCTCACTGAAAGTGAGAAAAAGCCAGGCTTGGCATTCAGGAAAATTTTTCCTACCACTGAGGTTTGTGCTGGAGAAAGACTAAAGGTCTTCCTACCAGATTTTCAAGACATCAGAACACATGAAATAAAGCCCATCCCTACTGCAGAAGGCAGTGTCAGTAACTAAACTTTCCATGCTGTAATTTCTATTTAGGAGCAACTGGTTTGTAATACTCGGAATGTTTCAAATGTATCAGAACAGCACAGTGAGAAAAGAAATGTATTAAACTGGGAAGCAGTGTAGAGCATAATATACAATAATGACCAAAAATTAGATTGAACATGACCATATGTTTAGACTCCATCTCCACACTCAAAATTTTCATGTGATTTATCGAAGTACTCATTACAGGTGGAGAGTATTAGCTGGAATTTTCATAGTAGGGTATTTAAACACATGTTTCTCTTTTATAGAATGTTCCCACAGCATCCAAGAGAGGGAGTAGGATAAAATAAATATAACATGTCTGAGAGTTAAAACCTTAAAACTTATATTCTTCAGAAGAAGGGGAGAAAATTAGCTTTGTTTGACTTATGATACACTGCAGAGAGAGACAATGGGAGCTTTTTGTCAACTTAGCCAGCCTGTCACAGCAAGGAGGTGACTTAACCTGTCAGAAGGTGCTTAACAGTCCATGCTCCCCTACCACTTTAACACTGCTAGTGTCATCCCTACTCAGCCTTTCAAAAAGTTCAAATTCTATAATAGGTGAGAAAATTGACAGATGTTATAGATACATCCAAGCACTAAGCTTTTCAGAAATAAAAGGTTGTTTAAATCCAAAATTAAATTAGTTTTTTGTATTTCAACACTTATGTTCCAATATACTCAGATGTATTGCTGTATTTTATCTAGCTTTAGGCAATGCCAGACTGAAAATATGAGCTCTGGTGCACTCATAATTAATAACCAGATTAAAAGCTCCTCATTAGTATTTTTAACTCTCCATGCTTTATGCTTAGCATACCTAATTAGTTTGGCAACTTACATAAAGTTGCTTCATGAACACTGTTTTTCAGAGCTTCAGCCCCTCAATGCTTTCCTACAAAGGTTCTGTGTGCTGTTGGAAAGGCAGCCTCACACACCAGCAAGCTCTGTGGCAGAACTTGAGAGCTATTAGAGAACACTCAATCAGCCAATAAACTTCTGCTACTCCACACACAGCTCCAATAATTCTAGAATCATTACAAAATATCCTGAAAAGAACCACGAGAACCATTGAGTCCAGTTCCTGGCCCTGCACAGGGCCAGCCCAAGAGTGAACGCATGTGTGTGAGAGCATTGTCCAAACACACTAAACTCTGGTGCTGTGACCACTTCCCTTGGGAGCCTGTTCCAATGCCCAATCACCCTCTGAATGAAGAACCTTTTCCTAATACCCAACCTAGGCTAAGATACATTGTTCAAGTGAATTACTTGTGTGACAGTCAACCATGTAAGGAAGCTGTTCAAATCAACTATCTCCAAAACACACAGAAAACCTAAGTTTTTACCATAAGCATCATAGTAATCTGCTGTTTAAAAACTGCTGTATTAACACATAAAAATGTTATTTCTCCCCTAAAAGAAATCTACTGTTTTGCATCCTGTCTCCACAACAAAGATTTCTCATGGTTATTAGTATGTAAACAATCTTCACATACCAGTTGTGAACCATCAGCTTCTGCACAGCCAGCAGTGCATTGTAACGAACTTGCTGGTCTTCGTGATGCATGTGGTTCATGACCAGCTGCTTACCACCAAGCTGTTCAATCACTCTGAAAAACAGGAGAGGAGCAAGTTTTTTCACATTACTTTCAATTCTGGGTAGCTATCCTATCCCACCACTTCTCATTCAAGGCATTAAGAGGTTAAGTCTAAATTATATAATATTTACTTCATTATAATTATTTATTTGCCAAGATACACATCCCACCTGATGTGTTACAAATACATATTATCTTCTTTAATAAGATAATATTCTATATTTTTTTTTTTAAAAAAAGATTTTTTAAGAATTCACAACAGAGAGTGTTTATACTGGACTCCTGTTTGCAACTTTGAAATAAATAATCTAGAAAAGACCCCTTTTCAGAAAGGGTTATTTATTTTACACAGCTCTGGAAAAGGGTTTGCAGGGTACAGAATTATGAATTATTAGGTAGGAGAGGTAGTGCCCTCCACCCCATAAATGAATGGCAATCAGGTCACTCAATTTTTTGCAAGAATAAAACCTCAATCTCTTCTGAATTGTCTAATACAGAAGAATATTTGTAATCACACCAAGACCTATTAAATCACCCACCTCATACATATAGTGCTTTTTGAGATTCAAGCTGTACTAGAGCCACAGCTACTGCTGCACAAGATGCAGAACTGGCTGTTAAGGTTCCATTCCCAGAAAAAAGGATATGCTTCAGCTGCATCTTTCACTACACACTTCACCACCACAGTCAGCCTTTTAACAGTTATACCAAATCCCCTATGAAATACTGATGAAACCTTGTATTGCATGCCATGAATATATTATTTCTTAATAAAACTGGTAGAAGGCAACACACTTAAAACCTGAAAAAAGTATCACTATCCAGATGACTTCACATGCAGCATTTCAGTCTGTCATAACAGTAAGCATGGAGAGAATTTGCAAGGAATAGATAAGCTGATTTACTCACTAACTTGCATATGGTTTTTTACAGCAGTTCTCTCACTTAGCAGTTAAACATGCTGTCCTGTGAGGACACCATCATTTGCTTTAGAGGCCTAACCTGATATTGCTCTGCCATTTAAAGCTTGCATTAGCTATCTGCATGTAGTACTGCTCTTTTCATGGCCAGATTAATGCATTGCTGCTGCACAAAAAAATGCATTTTTGCAAACAACAGAGCAGGTATGAAGACATAGCATGGAGATGAAAGAGAATTTTCAATTTCATTTTCTACCTCAGTCAAACCTATTCTTAAGACCACAGGGAATATTATTTCCCAAAAATATTCAAACATTTGTTCCATAAAGCAGGAATGGATTCAGACAAGTGCAATTGTTTCAAGCTGGAAAATCCTTGCCAAGAATTCAATAAGTTATTAGTAATGTAACAGATTCAAAAAAACCTTTCTGCCTGCCTTATGCAGCCTCACCTTTATAATAAGTTAAATATAAAACCACTGCACACAAAGGCAAGAGTATGAAACATAAATAATAATTTTTTCTTTATTAAAGGACTGACTTAGGCCACTGGATGTTCAGAAGTCAAAGGATGTGAAAAAGGCATTAAACTCAAAAGCTTCCTTGTGATAGAGGTATGCAAAAACCAAAATGAAAGGTTAAAAGCCTATAATCACAAATGGTAATAGGCTTTTTCAGATGACAATACATCACTGAAATTATGGCTGAGAACATGAGGAGTTGAAGAACAGTATTATCATTCTTGCATAATGCTGCCTACAGGTACAGATCACTTCCCAGCCATGGGTTTAACCCAAAGGTCTAAACAGTGAAGAAGGTTCACAGTGAATCATGTTCCTTCAAGTTCCAAACATGCCCAAAACACTACATTTAGTTTCCCCTCTCCTCAAGTGCTGCTTATTTTACAGAAGTAATAGAGACCAGTGGAAGAGTTATATGTGCACATCTTCTGCAGTGACTGCTCCCCATAACATCACTGCACTAAGCCAAAACAGTGTCATTTCAAAAAAGTCTCTGGATGCTGAAGATTCAGGTTTTAACATGACCCATTTAGAGGGAGAAAGAAGACATGGCAGATAAAGACGAATGCAATTTAGACTGTTACAGCAGAAAACAAATATAAAATCCACACTACTTATCTGAAAGCCCAGGTGAAAAAGGGAATGCAAGTTTTTTTTCTGAATCCTGAGCTAAGGAAGAGAATGGCTCCAGGTGTCCATCTCTTATACATGTAAAACACAAAGCCCATGTTCATAACATTCAAGAAATTCTAAGTGTTGATTGTACATAACAATAACCTGTAGGCCACATGGAAGCTGTGCTGGCAATCTGCATATTTTTAGTGTCAGGAAGCAACAGTGCTAAACTTTACTTCTGCTGTTACACTCTCAGAAAATGCATCTTTGTGAGCCTCATGAGAAGCCCACAGTGCTACTGTCTCAACAATTTCATCCAAAAAGTTTAATTTTAAAAGCAACTTAAAATTATTTAAGCATTGGAGAACAGCCATGAAAAAACACAGTATCTTGTTAACAAACATTTCTTTTGCCAGACAAAGGAAAAGATTAGCCAGAACTGCAGGTCTAGGTCTCCACTGTACCCAGCAGGTGAAGTCAAGGAGTTTTAGTATCCAGTTTATCTCTGCAATCCTCAAAGGCTAAAGGATGATCCAGTTAGGAGTTTACAATAAACACTTAACAGAAACAAAAGTATTTAGGACACCTGAATTCTTCTACTCTTCTAAACAAAGGAGCTGTATCCATTCTTAGAGTGAGTCATGCAATGAGAGAGTGAAATACCAATCACATGCGGGAGCACTACACAACTATGTACCAAAAAAACATAAGGAATGGATTATTATGCTGGAATAGACACATAATACATAGGTATTTTAAGCTTTTAGTTAGTTCCAAAATTGCTGAAGTCATATTTGGTAGGAATACACTGGATTACAAATGAAATTCTTTAAAAGTTTGTTCAACGGGACAGAAAGTTAAATAAGCCAAGTCTGTAGACAGAAAGCAGCTAAAGTATTAGAATTTGAGATAAGAATGTGGGTTAGAACAGTATCTAGGACACTTTTTATTTGCTGATGACCACTTCTTTTGAAGACTGGCACATTGCTGAATAGGCTTAACAGCCTGGGAGCTAAGTGGAGCTGCAGTCCTAACAGCTATACATTTTCCCAACCACAGACAGAAGGGTACAGGTCCTGTTTATCCACTCTGATTTCATAGCTTTGGTCCAGCAACCACATGGCCATACTAGTCCACACATTCAAGTAAATGCACGCTAACTGTTCATCCATAAATATGAATAATAAAATAATTTCATACAAAGAGCAGGTCAAAGCAAGAACAGCTGACCAAAGGGATATTCTATACCATGTGGCAACATGCTCAGCACATAAAACTGGGAGGAGGAGGAAGATGGGAACTATTCAAAGTGATGGTGTTTGTGTTTCCAAGTACCCATTATTCATGATGAAGAAACACCTGCTTCCCTGGGAGGGCTGAACATCTGCCTGCTCATGGGAAGCAGTGTATTAATTCCCTATTTTGCTTTACCTATTAAATTGTCTTTATCTCAACCCACTATTTTTTTCACTCTTAATTTGTTTCTCTTACCCCATCCTACTGTAGAGAATGGTTATATGGACCCTGAATTGACATCAATTTAATCCTGTGCAGAAACCAGGAACAGACTGCTTCTTTGCTACAAAAATTAAGTCACATGTGCCTCTGTGTAAGTGATGAGCCAAAGGCTTCTTTCTGCTTCACTGGTGTCTATCTTAGAAGTGCAATTACTCAGTAAACATCTTCCCTCACAGGTTTTTAAAACAGGAAAACATAGCAATGTCCATGTGCATTTCAACAGGAATTTGAGTTTATAATGAACATGAAAGCTTTCACAAAAATGAATTATTTGTCTAGCTAAAACATGCTTAAATGGAAGAGTGAAAACTGAATCTGTGGATCACTGAAATTACACCACCAATTATTTGTGGAAAAATATTTCTCTGTAGTCTTAAGTCACAAAACAGTCTTTAGCTGGAATAGTCCATGTCTACCCCACGTCCAGTAATTACAGTCCAATTAGTCATAGAGAGGAAAAATTATATGTTGAATAATCTCTTGATAGTTCCTCCAATTTCTTCTGGTGCCTGGCTTCTGGTTTAGTCTAAACATTGTATTCAATACTTTAATCATTGCTTCCCTTTACAGTTTAGAGACACTGAAATCTATTAAGTCAAAGATCCAGTTTGCAGTTTCTCGTCTGATCTAGTATGTGCTTCCTCATCTTTCCAATAAATAAAACTTAAGCATAACCTGCATCCATTTGTACCATATTTTAATGGTACAATATATTTAATAAGCAGAAAATGCCACAGGCAGAGTACACACTCCAGCTGCCTTCTAGGATAACAGCATTCTGGCATTTTCCTACCGTTTCCCACGGGGATAGTGGCGTACATATTCTCCCACATCATGAGCAGCTACAGCCAGCACCTGCGGATCATCAGAGACCTCCAGAAGTTTTGTCAGGATCCTAGGAAAGAATGTGAAACAATGAAGTCCCACGTTTTAGGTTGGTTTTTATTTTTTTGTTTTGGTTTTCTTATTTGTTGATGGGTTTTTAATCAGTGATAACTTAAAAAAGCCCATAAGCATAAAAATGCTTTACAAGTCACCCAAACAGTAAAGCTAGAACTTTTTCCAAACAAAGCAGTTGTACTTAACAAAACTGGGAACCTGTCCTAATTAACAAAATTATTTTAAGTATTCACTATAGTCAGTTTAGTGAACTACATACACAAATACCTATAACCAAGGATTACAAAATCTCTCCTTTTTTTTTTACTTTGGCTCTAAGACCAACAGTTTTGAATTCTAAATAAGCTTCATTAGAAAGCAGTTCTTTCCTAACTCAAAGACTGAGATGAGAGCTATGCTCCTTGCAAATTACTCCAGTGCCACGTTATTTTCATAGTATGCATAGAAACACAGAGGTGTAAGAAGCATAAAACAGCTTCTGGACTCTTAACACTGTCTAAGTTTTTTAATTAAGAAGTTAAACCACCTTTAGTGAAAAACAGCTACAAGTAACACTGCTCTCTAGCCAGTAATGAGAAGGGAGGAAAATAACACAGATTATGAAGGTGAGATACAGCTGAAAAGGTTAAACATAGAGATCACTGGAAAATTAGAGTATTCTATGCTTAGTGAGATGACAAATGTGTTCTAATCAGACAAAGTTAGAAACAAGCTGAAATCGGTAGGTTGAAAATTCAACTCGAATTTAAAAAAGGAACATGCTGGTAAAATCAAATTACCACAGCCACTGCCTGCCTCCCTAGAGGCCAGAAAGTGACAGGAAAACCACTTCTCAAATGAAAAGAACTCCTACTTTTGACAAGCAGTAACTTGAACCATAAGACTAAGCAGAAGACACCAAAGAGCCATATAATGATGTTGAACAAAATATAAGCCCAACATCAAGGCAGGCAATAATGCAGAAGGTAATAAAACAATTATGTTTAACAGTAGCATGAAAGTATGAGATTTAGAAAAATAATAAGCAGGCAGATAAGGAAAAATGAAGTTCTGACGTGCAAGAATCTCCCCATTATGTTGTGGCGGAGGGTGTTTTTTGAGGATTGGTTCGTTTGGCTTGGTGTTGAGTTTTTGGGGGATTTTTTGAGAGTTGGAGGTGTGTTAGGAACTACTGAAGATTAATGTCTTTGCAGCAGCAGAAGTGCAAGGAAGTCCCAGAATCAGGAGAAATAAATACAGCAAAACATTGTAATCACTACAGGAAATACTAAGCCTCAACATCAACTTCATGCCAGAGTTGTCAGCATCCAAAATTTTTAAGTCTATAATCCTACATATTTAACAATATGCACTCAGGGAAGAATTTATCAGAATTTTTCTAAGGTATCAGGCCAGCTGAAATGCACATAACGCTCAGGATCACCTTGCTCTTGCCATGATTTCTAACACCTCACATGCTCCATTTGACCTCCTGATATCTGTTAGATCTGGCACTTATTAGCAAGCCCTGAACTGGAAGACCACCATGTGCTATCAGTTAATGACAACAGCCAGGCATCATTTCAGGACATAGTTTCATATGCCAGACAGCCAGTCCTCGACTGCAAATAAATATGGGTTCAGGTTCACTTCATGTAACAATCTATGTACTGCAAACACAGTCCCAACACAAAATTGACACATTGAAACATAATGCACTGAGTCAAATTTCTCATGGAACAGTACCACAACTTTCAATTCCCAAATATCCAAGACAAAAGTTCATTACTCAGATCAACATCACACACAACACAAATCTAAGATTAAGATACAGTAAAAACATTTTTTAATCAAATCAAACCTACATGCAAGTTAAACTAAAGATATTCCCTCTATCATAAATACACTTTCACCAGTAAAAGCAAATAAACAGTTCTGGTTTTGAACACAGCAAACTATACATTGTAAAATAAGCAGGATGTTATGACTTGCTTTCATTCTTGACTTTGTGTTAAAATGTAAAACCTTTATTAGAGTCTGGTTCATTTAAACACAGAAAATATTAAAGGATCACATTATTCAAGACTTGAAAACTTACTTGAGCAGTTCATAATTCTTCTCATTTAGTCTTACAGCATTCTCCCGCCAAAACTTCTCAGATTTGTGCACAGGACTCCACTCCAGTCTTCCTGATTTGAGCTCAGAGCTGTATTCATCAAAGGAGCTGCAACACAAAACCTAAATGAGATATTGGCCAAGCTTCTACAAACTCTTTGAACCATATGCCCAAGCCTGTCCCTAACAAAGCTGGAGCTCTAATTGCTATGACACATTTGGAAGTCAGTGCTCTGCAGAACATGAGAATTGCTCCCTGTCTCACCATTTGGTAAGCAAGAAAATGCATGAGAGGCAAAAAGAAAAATTTGTTTTCAAACACAACCTTCTATCTGCCCCAAAATACCATTCCCAAGAAATAAATTTGAAAAAAAATATTTAAAACCCAGCCAGGCAAATGCAACATTTGGAATTTAATTCTCCGTTTTGCTGGGTTTTTATGTTTTAACTTCCCCAATAAAGGATTTCAGTCTACCTTCCATCCACTTAAACCTTTGACACTACCTACAATATGCACTTGTATCTACTACCTACAATGTGCACTTCAATTTAGGCACAAGACCAAGAACTAGGTAAACACTAGCAAAAACTTGAGTTAATCTGGACAGTAGAAATTATTCTAATCAGGCAGACTTCAGTTTTGACTGGAAATCCTTTAAGATCACTTTCAAGTTCTTTAACAATTTCTCAGTTACAAAGATCACATTTATAAGTGAAGACTTATTTTCTATTTATTTTCTATTCAACCTCTAAATACTGACATACAATAGGAAACTAACAACCACCACATCTCTGTATGCTCTTACTAAATAGCATTTACATATCATAATTCTGTAGATATTTTAGCCTTAAAAAGAAAAAGGTTCTACCAACATTCACATAACTGTATTTTTTAAAGTGCACACTGCAAAGCATACCTAAGGTCCTGCACGCTCTCACCAAGCTTGTCCAGTAGAAATTTGATATCTTCACTGATGTCCTCATCATCATATTTCTGCTGATCCAAATTCTCTAGCTGCTTTAAAACCTTGCACTGAATCATGGCAAGAGCATATTCCTGGCGAGTTTCTCTCTCAGTAGACTTCTCTAACAAATTCTACAGAAGTAAAGATGTATTCATTTTGTTTAAGAACAGACTACTTTGAAACAAAGCAGTGTTTTAAAGAAATACTCTTACTGGAACTTTTTTCATTACTAAATGACAAAATTGACCACTTCCTGAAAGAATCTCTTTCTTCAATAATAGAAAGTACAAATTCACCTGTTTTGAATATTTTCCACATGAAACTGAGGTGACTACAAATACTATTCAAAGAAAAAGGGCAGGCTTATATCTCAAATGCCAGAACTTCCACCATAAACAGCCACTTTTATCTTGGATTACCATTTTAGCTTTCTGTGCAGCAATAGCATAAGGCAGAGAGCCTTTAAAAAAATAACCTGAAGTCTTCTTTCCAAATCAAAGTTACCATCTGGATTAGATCAGCTCTTTTCAAGTTTGGGAATATTCCAACTAGACATTTTTATTTAAAGAGAAGATTGTTGGTAAGATTGAAAGTATAAGAACAGAATGCAGTAGTCAAGTTCCAATATCATTTAGTCTTTACATTTCTACTCTTTTTTATCAGCTTTCAATTATATCTTTCAATTGGAGCTGGCCACCTGCACTTTTTGATAAAGCTAAAAACATGAATTTCATATAAAAGACAAAGTCCTTAATAAACAGAACAGGTGTTCATATAAATAGGATTTAACATCTGCCAGAAATAAGCAGTGAAACTATATAGAAGGAATTTGACTGCATCAATCTTGTGACAGAGCTATTACACTTAAGGTTCTTTTATATCAGATATCCTATTAGTTACTGAAGCAAATCAATTTTAAAACTTGAAAACTAAATCTAAGTCATATTACTGCTTTTAATGGCCATATATAATTAGCTTTAATGTGCAAAAAAAAAAGGCACCCCAGTTTCTACTTCAGTAAGTGAAATAAAAGGTAATTCACAGAAAGTAATGCTAATTAGAGTTAAAACTGCTAATGAGAGCAAATGAAAAAATAATGAACCTTAAATAAGACAATTCAACAGGTTCAAGGAGCAGGTGGAAAAAGGTTCCAAAGAACTCCTAGTTAAGATAATTGCAAGCAGATGTGGAAACTATTCCAAATATTATTACCTATCTCATACCATAGTGAGATGCTCAAGCTTCTCACAGTGAATTTGAAAGGATATGTTAACAAAGTAAAAACACAAATATATTACTATATAGAATGGATCAGTAAACCATTCAGTAATAAAATCCAAAATCTTAAGGAATAAGACTGGGTCTAGGAAGGAAACAGATGTAAAAGGGGATAAAAGTATGAAAAATGAGGGGATAAAATAAAAGGCAGAGAAAAAAGTACATTCAAAGAGAGAGGAGTGCCCAATACTTGTTGCTTTATATAAAAAAATGTTACATTTGCAGTTATATCCTTCAGGCACTTAACTTGATAAAAAAGTGAAATATGTCAACTAAGGAGAAATAATAGAGAGGACATCCAAGCTGCCAAGACTCATGGAGCACTTTCCATAATGCATAGACAGATTAGGGAATCATCAAGCCTAGTCTTTTACTCAATTCCCCCCCCAGAAACTGTGGCATCTCATACAGGACAAGGACTACTTTTCCTCTGCTACCTATATTAATTTTGTTTCAGAACTCACAGCTCTGATGTCTAATTTCTAATCTATTATGTTCCTGGCTGCCAGTTAACAACTCATCTTCACGCCAACGCAAGTCCTTAATGCTGGAGAAAGGAAACAGCTAAGTTACACCCCCCCAAGCCTGTAACAGAAACAACTTATTCTTTCTTAGCCTTAATTTAAACAAAACTTTAGCTTCATTTTTGTCTCCTCTTGCAAAACACAGTAGATCTAAGAACTAGCAATTTTTTCTCCTATTTTATGACCTCAGAATAGGAAGAAACTGGATATTAACTGCTGAGCTTCTCAGCTTCTTTTTCTCTTTTAAATTTTTTTCCGATTTGTCTTGCTATATGTCCCTACTTAATCCTAACATTACGATCTTTAAGAACACTACAAGATCTAGAGATTAAGAAGAGTAAGAATATATAGTAAGAATAGCTCCTACTGAAGATTTCATACCACTGTTCTCCTTCAACAAGACAAACAGCAAATTCTTATGCTCTGCTTTATCCAGAAATATTTCAGTGGCAGATGTTTCCAGATAGAGAGACAGAGTAAGCACCTTCACACAGCTTATCATTGCTAATCAGCAAATCAGTAATCAAAATTTCCCTCTCCCCATTCTAATGTGCTTGCAACACTTACTATTGGAACATCCAGGAAAACAAACAGCTTCCAGGACCTGCATTTCCTACTCAGGAATACCAAGTGCTGCTTGAAAACAGCATTACAAAGTTGTTACAGCTTTCCTGTATTACTCACAAGACTGGCAAGCATGCACATAAAACTAGTAGCATCCATGAACCTAAAATGGTACTCTCATAGTAAAAACATCAAGCCTAGGAACTCAATTCTTCCTAATTATCTCATATAGGACCAGGAATTTTCAGGTAATGAAGACACAGTAATTCAACTAATCACTCTTACATGGGTATTCTCATCTGCCTTTACAGAGCCACCAAGAAAAGGTTTTTGGACTAGTAAATAAAAATAAGTTCTCAGTTGGACAAACATATGCATTCAAAATAATACTTTGTTAATTAAAACTTCATAAGGTAAAATTTATCAGCTATTAGTAACTCCAGGGTTTTACAGTAGTACCAGTAGGAAAAAACCTTGAATTAAGTAAGAGAAATCACTAGTGCCTGTGTTAACATTGGTTGTTTTAGTCAATCTTATTTAGAGAAGACCTTGAATAGCAGATACCTATTACTAGTAATAGCCTGTATATTACCTGTAGCAAACACTCAAAGTAACAAAAAGTAAAAGAGAAAAAAAAAACAAAAAAAACAGAGAGTTAAACTTTCAATCAGCTTACTGATATGGTCCAGCAGAAATAACTGTTCATCAGCAAAATTCGAGACCTAGGACTCTGTGAGGGAAGCACAGCAGGTACTCACCCGAAATGCGGCGAGGATGATCCTGGTTACTTTCTCTTTGACAGATTCCTGAAGAATATCCGACAGCACAGGGACAATATTGTACCGACGAAGATATTCACACATTTGAGGGCTAAATGCCAGCAGCCATACACAGAAAATCATCTGATACTGCAGCTGAAAACCGCATTTGTTGCTCAAGACACCCATGATGCTAAAAAATTGACATAGTACACATTTAATTTTTAAATAATGACTACATAGGTTGCATTGCTCCAATCTGACATGTTCAAAGAAATGGTAACACAAACTTATTGGAAAGAGCTGCTGAGGATGAGCATACAACACACTTCACAGTAACCTGCATCACTATTTATCATTGTATAAGCAGCTTGTTCAGAAAGCCATCTTTTAAAGAGATGCTTTTTATACATTAGCCTTAAAGCCATAAAGCAGCTTTTTACATTTGAACTGATGTGGTACTGTATCCATCTTCTGGTTAACCAAGACAGTTTTTCTACCGGTATGTTTAAAGCATTATTTGTCATTCTGGAAGAAACAGAGAAATCTCAGCCATTCCTTCACTTAAGAAGAAATAAATAGAACAAAATCTACACAAATTGAACCTCATTCCTTAATTGTACTTGTCCACAGGAGTGTCTGCAATGAGCTAAAGTATTCATTATTTAACAGCAAGTTCTCAGAAAATGGCTCATAGATACAAATATACAAAGTACTGCTAGAAAAATAATAGCACCCCAAGATCTTCAAGAAGACATCATGCAGATGGTTTGCTAAGCTGAAGTTTTGAAAATTTAATAAGCAATTTACAGGTCAATTTTGAAATAGATAACTCAATTTAAAATTTTAAAAAATAATCTACATTCAAAATCATTCTCATCAAGTTTAAGACCAGTTCAAACATGGTGAAACACAGGCTTATTGTAATGCTTTAATACTTGATTAAAAAGCTTCCTTGGTTTCAGCAGTGTCACCTTGACACACAGGAACATCACCTGAAATTTTACTTCAGTAGGAATTTTGACTTTTCTCCATTTCAGTGTAAAGGGCTATTTTTCATTAAAGTGGAAATTATGTACCAACCATCCCCAGTAGAGGCATAGATGGCAGAAAAATTATTTATAGGCAAGCATTTTTTAAATAAGATTAGTGCTGAAATCCTAGCCTAATGCAAAGCTATTTATTAGGAGAATTGGATAAAAGAGTGACCTACTTGAAGCCATATGTGGAAAAAAATTAGTCTTAGCTCTAGAAAATGTTTCTCCTTTCACTAATATTTCCAGACAGAAAAATTCCAAACTCAAAGATTCAGATGATTAGCAGAAACTCATTTTGTTAGTCCCTGTTCTACTAAAAAATAAACAGAAGATCTCCAGCTGAAGACAAATGGTTATATTCCTGTTCAGATACATACTTAAGCAGTTCTTCTTGAACAGGCAAGTTGCATCAATGCCTCAACAGTGCAAGTTTCATTTGTCTATTTGATTCTGTTAATGTTTGAAAAAAAATCTCTTTTGTAGCTGCTGTCTATTACAAGAGAGTTCTATTCCAATAAAGGTCACTGGGGAATGCACTACTAAACGCATGTATATCCATATAAATGGAAATAGGTGCTCACCAATTCACTCCATCTGCTTCTACCCATGCAAAGCGGTATTCATTGACCCTGAGCATCAGCTGCAGACATCCAGCAACACACTGTACATACTGGGAACTCTGGGTGAAAAGAACAACACTTCTTACCAGAAGAGTCAGGTAGTAAGAGCTGAAGTACAGTTTCCCTAATTATGCTTTACTGGCATAAAAGAAGAGAGTTCTGAATATTAAAGAAGTGTTATGCAAGCAATACCACTTTACATTATCAGAATATTTGAACATGCCTTCCTTCAGTATCTATGAATGAAAGCTGTCTTCTGTTTGAATAAAGTTACCAGAGCATGTTTTTCTTTCTTCTTACTCAATTGTCAGCATTACCTTCACTGATTCTAATCATACATTAATCACATATGCTGCTGATAAAATCTTGTTTGCTTTTTTCCTCCGTATAAGCCTTTTCCTTGAAATTCTCATAGTAGCTCACCCACATAATACAAACTCAAACCTTTCAAAGATTTAATGAAGTAAAGAAGTTAGGCAATCCCATATGAAAAGAAAGGAGGCAATAAACAGAATTGAAAATAAAGAGTAACTCATTCTGTGTCTCTCATGAGAGATTTAAGTCCTTTATGTAAAAGCTAAGTCTGTGCATCTAAGCTCAAATCATCTAGAAGATCAATTTCCCTGTGAAAGTATTCATTTTCACACTCCATGCAAATAAAACAGCTACAAACACACAGACCGATCTCCCACTCCAAATAATGCATTAATTTATCTGGATCACCAACCCATTCAACTTGGAGTTTTCTTTTTAAAGAGTCTGTCATAAAAGCATTGTCTTCCAACACCATTATAATTGAAATTTCATAATAAGATTCCAGTTCTCATTTCCTGTATAAAATGCTACAACGGCATCTCTAATTTACTCTGAAATTAGCCAGGACCTGCTTGAAAATCCTGCATAAGCTAGATCTGAATCCAAACACTAATGAAGTTAAGACAATACTTACCCACTTTAATTATCTAAAATATATTTGCACTCTGCTGCTCTGGGTCCCTGCCATGGCACGGTACATCCATGCAGTGCCACAGTGCAATGAATACTGATTTCTGAGCACATCAGAAGAGCTCATGGCTTCACAGTAAGTGCTGCTGTGTGCTGCAGAACTATATATTCTTTTATGGCTGTGTGACAAAAGGCTGTCAGTCTAACGACACCTAACACTATGGAACAGAGATCTGTGCATGAAATACTGAAATACTTCAACTTATATGCTCAGGCCACTGTTTTATGCTCTACCCAAAGTCATGAACAACAGTCTAGCATATTTTCTACTTTAAACCCCAGGTGGGCCTAAAGTAGAAAAAAACCTCCTTTAAACCTCCTCCTGTAGAGGAGGTTTCTCCTCTACAGGAAGCTAACACTCTAAAGCCATGACTACACTTTGAAGAGCAACAAATCCCAAGTTAAATCTTCTGAGAAACTGTGACCACTTTCAGGTTGCAAAACGAACAAAAGACCAAACTGAAGTGCACTCCACGTTCAAGAGCTATGATCAACTGCCTCATCATGCCACAACACCACAGAAAATCCAGTCAGGGTGATCATTTGCATTTGTTATACTGCCTCAGTTCATTTCCAAGCCCAGCAGCTTTTACAGCTACAGGAAATTCAGTATTTAAAAAAATGTTGATGCTAAAAGGACAATCTGCTTTCCTCTGAATTCAAGCTACTCAGATATGAAAAGCTTACAGCTTTGAAAGTACTCCTGCAATTTCATGCCACAGTGGTTTATGGGCAGTATCAGCTTTAATATCTGATGTGCCCTTTTCTGAGTTCTGCACAGCACAACAGCCAAAAGCTTCTCAGTTTCAGGTTTGTTCAACAAGTCCAACAGCTCAGTGGTAAACAGACAGTACTGAATCACAGAATCATTTGGGCTGGAAAAGACCGCTAAGATTACCAAGTCAGGGACTTAAAACTGTTTGAATATTAAATTAATTTTATATAATTTTTTCAAATTTTAACAAAGAGAATCCTAGACACATCAACAGCTTTAACAAGACAAACTAACTTGTAAAATATACACTTCCACTGCCAATATTCTATGTGAAATGAAGTGCTTAAAAATACTTTTGTTTCTTGGCGCCATCACCTGGCACTCTGCTGTACAGTTCTGATTCCAAGTACTTCTTATCACTGGCACCAGAAGAGATCTGCACATTAATCCAAGGAGTGAACATCACCTGCCCAAAATAGCAGATTGACAGATTTCAAAGATATACTCACATCACTTGTGGAGACTGCTCCTGAATCCCCTGTACCACGTAGTTTCTAGGAAAAAAAAAAAAAAACGTTTAAAATCAGAATTGTTCTTCGCCCTTAAGGAACAGCTGTTACCAAGTTTCCTTCAGTTCTCCAATCTTTCTAGTCATAAATAAAAATAAAAAAATTAGAATATCTATTCAATATTTTTCCTGCTTAATATATTACCCTAATATATTGTACTGATTTCCCACACACACTTCATGTCTGGGAGAACAAGCTTGGAACTGATCTGGTACATCAACATTTTTAATGATTTAAGTGTGGATTTATTCAAGACATTTATTTATCTTAGAATTTGAAAACTGTATTCTTGCACCTTTCTGAAGGAAACTCCAACTTAAAGATTCTCATTCCAGAGGGGGAAAAAAATTCTTCTTTAATAAGCCCAGTTTAGAAAACTATGAAAAATATACCATTAATAAACCCACTGAATGTTTTTCAGCTCTCCGGAATCCACTTCTACTACAGCACTAAGAGGAATGAATGACAAATCACTGTTTTGAAGGAAAAATGTCCAGAAATTAATGCAAAGGAGAATGATTCATCTTTGAAGGACAAGCCAGAAGTTCATGGTTCAAACAGAGCCAATACTATAAAAACACTGTCCAAGTAACTTGGAATTTATGCAGTTAGAAGACACAGGACTAAAAGTAAAGGCTTTGTACTACAGTAAACTGGAAAAAGGTTTTGATATTCAATTTCTGCTGCCATGTTACTTTTCTTCCCAGCAAAAAACTCTGATAACCAAAATAGTAGAGGCAAGACAACTAACTCTCATCTCATATTTTCTCAGTGTCCAGAAGTTTTTTCTTAGTGGTAACCAACAGAAAAGGCAAAAATATTTATTATTAATTTACATTTCAAGGACTGGAGTAAAACACTTAAAATACTAAGCTAGAAAGTAAGTGCTTGAATAAAGAATATTTAGCTTTAAAATGACAAAGTAAAATATCATTAAAAAAAAAAAAACAAAACCAAAAATATACCTCTTGTTTGCACATTTATACATTCATATTCTTTAGAAAGTTTCCAAAGTTACTATGAAGTTTAAACAAAAGCAGCTTTTTACCTGTGAACTAAGCTGAGTTTTAATCCAGTTGAAATAGTAATTCAAGTCACTGCCTTCCATAAGCTCCCTCCCCCAAGCAGCCAGTTTGGCAATAATTCTTGCTGCCTGAAAAAGAATGCAATAAACCGATTTTTCAAACACAGCAATTTCAGTGAGAAGTTCTCTAAACTTTGGAAACCAGTTTTAGATAAAAGTTAGTCCCTTATAGAAATCTACCTGTTTTCTATGTAGGGGACAGTTTGTGCCCGTTATCAGTTACCTGTAGCTGTTGAAGTTCACAAGGCACCAGTGAAGAACTCAGAAGGAGATGGAGGGAAGCTGTCGATGGGCTACTGCTGTAGGACACTACTAGAGTCAGAAATCAATCAAAAGCAAGACACTTGGTGGCCTAACACATGCAGGCTTGATTTAAGCAATGTGGCATATGCCAGTAGAAATGGTAGCATGGTATTGAAGTGTTTTTGTACTTAAACTGAAGGAAGTCATCTTCAAGAACGGAGAAGTTTCAAGCCCAGAAAAAGAAGAGCGCAAAAGTAAAACGGAGAGTACAATTTAAGAATGAAGTTGGGGAGTAAAAATGTGGTCAGGTTAAGAATTTTCATTATGCCTATGGCTTTAAGAATACTTAAACAAGAGTATATTTCTACATCGGACTTTCCAAATCATATTTGAAGTCAATCTACACAGCAGCCTGCAGTTACTTTGCAAAAGCATTTGAGCCAGCTAACATATAAAGAGACAGTGCAACCAAGAAATTACTGAAGCAGGGCTTCATTTGCATGCACATGGTTCCATGATGCAGTGAGGACACTATTCCAGCCACCTGTCACCTTACTGCATTCACATGTGCAGCAGCACCACCACCACTGATTGTAGAGGGATTACAAGTATGAGTCTGGAACAATAATTGCTACATTAAAATGTGTCAGATTCCCTTCTTAATGCAAGTAAGTCACCCTAAAAAATCCCTCCAGCTTTAAAACACAAGATATTAGCTCTCTAGTCAACAATTCTTCTGAGTTAAAACTGCTATCTGGCTCCTGAATGAGACCATTTATGCTTAGCAGAATTTGAGCCTACACGGAGGATGAGTATTTTTATCTGTCTCATCAGATGTAATGATGCAGCATCAAAAAATCTTCCAGAGTGCATAGTAAGGAGAAGAATAAACAAACAAAAATCACACAATCCTAAAATTTGTGTTTAAAAACATTCATGTGCTTTAAAAAAACGTGCACTGTACTAAAAGGTAAAATAGGCAGGAAACTTAAATAGTGTCCACTTTAAGTGGATTCTCTTCACATAAGATTCTCTGTGTCAAGTTATTTGTATATTTTTGCAGTACCTAAAGAAAACAATATCTGAATAACACAAATCTGAGTAGAGAAATGCTGACCATCAAAATTTCTACACCATATGTTTAAAAAACACCATTCCAGGGAGACTAAATAGTTTGCACTGCAAGGGTTTAAAAATTATGCTTTACCTGCCTATTTGGGCAGTCAGCATTGTCTGAATGCTCAAACTGCAGTTTTGCAGGATGGGTCTTCAGTAGCACTACCACCAAAAAACTCACAAAACAAACTGCATTGGCCAATAAAGAACCCCAGCCACCTCCTCCCTCAGCTACATCAAGAAAACTGATTCACATCCATGCAGTCAACCTGATTAAATAAATAAATCAAGCCTGACATTTTTCTTGAGAACAAGCCAGCTCACTGTTCAAGTTGCTGTACAGCCCCAAACACAGTTGCACTGGCCACACACCAGGGCAAACAGCATGGCTTGCACCAGTTCTGCCCCCACAGCCTAAATGGAGACCAGGTGGTGGGTTTCTAGTTTGAGTCTCTGATTTGACTCTACCACATCATTCCAGCACAAACATATGCAGTGTAGAAAAAGTCATAGCTGTGCAGTTTTCTCTTCCTCAAGCCATAATATATATTAAGTTTCACTGTTGGAAACTATGGTGTCCACTAGGAATTTAGAGTAACACAAATGTAGTTTTGGCCCACAAGAAAAAAAATGTGCTGAGATGAAATATCCAGTTCTCACCACTGACAACAGAAGAATATTAAGATTCCAGAAAAGCTACTCCATATACAGGAGCAGCAAACAGTAGTAGTAGTCAAAGCACAGCAGAAACAATACGCTGCACATGGCTGTGGGTTTGGTTGGGATGGACCTAATTCTCTTCATAGCAGTCCATATGATGCTGTGGTCTAGACTGGTGTCCAAAACAGTGCTGGGAATGTGTCAGTGTTTTAGCTGCTGCTGAGCAGCACTGGAACAACATCAAGCACTTCTGTTTCTCACTCTACACTTCCAGTGAGTCAGCTGATAAACTGAGCATATGACAAAATAAGGTTCATCGAGGTAAAGATACTTCCTTAGCACAAGATGAGAATTTAAATTCTAATATTTTACAGCATTGAATGGCAGTTGTGATAAAAGATTTTCAGGTATGTTTTACTGTACTTATTGTTCTGAAGTCCCTGCTTTTCTGAATTTTTAAAACCTGCCCAGAAATAAACCAATGCCAATCTCCCAGAAATAAACCAATGCCAGTTAACAATGTAACTTAGCTTTTTAAATTGTGGTTAGGTGACACTTATATTAAGAATGACTCATCCAGACTGCAAGAAGAAAACTTTCCAGTCCAGGCAGAAGTTTAGTTTCAAATTCCAAAACCTCCTGAAGAAAAAGAGAGCCAGCATTTTTCTCTACCACTTTCAGAGACAGGTTCATTTAAAACTTACCATATGCACAGTGAAGAGATCTTGTCGATTCAACATTGGCAGAAAATAGGACCATGCAGTGTTTTTACCACGTTTTGCATAATCAAAGAAGATGCAAACACGCTGATGATTTTCCTGTAAAAATTGAGAGAGGAACAGATGACAGATTTGTAAAAGCAGTTGACATAAAGCAGCTATTTGCTCCTTGGTATGTTGGCACAGATTATCAGAGTGTATCCTGGCTTGTAAGGGCCCACAGAAACTCTTCAGTTAGACTGAAAAATTTCTTGTGGATACAGCTCATTTCAGCACTAAGACTGGAGATTTGGGGTGGGAAAACAAACCTTGAAGCCTCAAGTATCAGTACTGCAATACCTGCTTGAGCAAACCACATATTCTTCTGAACATGCAAGTGGAGTAAGGCAAATGAGAAATAAGATAAATGCTGTCATTTTTTAAGAATGACACTACTCTTCATCTAATCAATTATGCTTGTTCAAAATCCTCACAAAGTTTTCAATGTACTGCTACTTCCACACAAGAGCCTGTTGCTCAACATCTACAAGTGGAACCCTAGGGGCGTAAGTGAACCTTTCCATTCCTCTCAATGGGAAATCAGCTCTCTCCTAGATCAGGCTGCAGCTGATTCAGCAGTTATCTCAGCCAACTTGCATATCTATAAGAGGGCACTGCCACCAGAAGTCTGTTCTCCAGGGCTCCAACCCTGAGCCATAGAGACCACAACTACCTGAGCTTGGGCACTAGGGACAGCCTCTTCAAGTATTTTCCCTAATAATCACTATGTAAAGCAGCTATTACAGTTCTCTTTACAGCAGGCCAGAGAACAGGCCATACAATCATGAAGGAGAAAATCTCTGCTGTTTCCTAATAGCCTAGAATATGGACAGACAGTCCCAAAAAAATCTCACATTTGAATTCTTGCTTTTCCTCAAGCATTTCCACATGCATTCCAGCCAGGCTTCCTGGTGGATTGGAAGCTTTCCTTCTGAAGAGATGTCTCCCCATTGAGGTCAAACTACTACCACTAAGTACACAACTACTATCAAGAAAGGCAAATGAGAAACTCACAAAAAGACAGTATCTCAGTCTCCACTGTGCAGACATTTTAATTTTCAAACTCCCTTAGCTAGAAAGGCTTTTCTCCATCAATTCTGCACCCTGTTATTAACTCTAGGGATGAAGAATCAGCTAGGCAAGGTTCTTTGCTGAAATATGATCCATTAAGCACAAGACAACCCAAATGTATCCATGATTCAAACAGTGACATCTTACAAAGCCTTAGAGCTTCAACCAATTCCTTGAAAGTAACAGTCCTTACCTGAAAATACAAGTTTTCTCACTTTTACTTTTCTGATTCTCTTCCCCATCCCCCTGCTGCAGGAGTGAGTGAGTGGCTGTGTGGTGCTCAGCTGCCAGCAGGGGTTGAGCCACAGCAGTATTGCACCACACAGGCTGCAAATTGCTGCCCTGATCACTGACTGGGGAAGCTCAGATGTCACCAGTTATCTGCCAGTTACAACCCTGACAGTGATCCATTTTCTACATGATCTACATTTTCTACATAAAAAAGCACCCAGAAATGTTCTCAAAATTTGATGTAAAAATTATGAAATAAATAAAAGTAACATCTCAGGAACACAGCCTTTGGTGGAGAGTTTTTACTCTGTGAGCACTTGCTTGATGAGAAATGGCAGTTTGATCAAATAAATCACTGTTAGCATCTGAATGTGCTCAACAGTCTAGCTAAGAAAGATCAAAACTTACCAGACCAAAGAGTTCAGTTTACAACATAACTAAGACAGACAAGTCTGGAAGCAGAAATGTTGAAATAATTTCAATATGCTGACAGACAGAAGACTTGTCTGGTTTGCTATTAAGGTGCAGGATCAAGACAGAAGGGAAGGAGTGGAAAACTCCCCACGGCCCTGAAATATGCAGTGTTGCACCTTCCAAGGAAGCTACTGACTACACTAATGAAAAGAAAATTCTGAAGCTCTCGCATCAACAGTTGAATAATTTAGCAGCTGTCATTTCTGAAGAAGCATAATGAAGTTCAGGAGATACTGCTACCTGCACCAACTAGAGTGAAGGTTCTTAGAAATTTCCTAAGTAACAGACTGTGCAGTGTGACAAGGTCACTAATCCAAAGAAATTGCTTCAAGAATTTATCAGATGAAGAGAGGAAGAAATGTTTCCTCAAGGATGGCAATATGCTAACACTTTCCACCTTCTGAAGTAAGCAGAAGGGTGATAATCTTATATGGTAAACACAACACTAATTTCATGTTTGCCAGTGTTCAAAATAAATCTTTCTTACAAAGGTCATCAAATCAGTAAGTAGAACTGCTGGAACAATCCTAGACACCCAAGTAAGCTTTTGGTGAGCTCAAAACAGAGTTGACATAATTTCTACTACTTCACAAGCAAAGAAGAGAAAAATAAGAGAAGCACCGCAGTCAGTTATTATCAGACAAAAGCTGAATTCTGCTACCTGCGATAGTTTTTGAAAGTTCCAGCTGTCAAAAGCAACTTCAAATATTATTTGTTCATCTCATGAAACTGCAGCAAACATACTTTCTCAAGGCAAAATTTACTTGGAGTCAAGGCCACGTCCTTGAACAATTTCTTGCTTAAAATCTTTGAATGTACCGAATTAGGATGAGTCAAACAAAGATTGGAGACTTCATATCCATCACAAGAAAAATGTGGCAAGACTATTTACATGAGCATGTACTGACAGGACAAGGGGGAATGCTTCAAACTAAGTAGGTTTAGGTATTAGGGAAAGATTGTGAGGCACTGGAACAGGTTGCACAGAGAAGCTGGGGATGCTCCATCCCTGGAGGTCTTCAAGAACAAGGTGGCTGGGGTTTTGAGCAACCTGGTCTAGCTGAAGGTATCAGTACCCACAGCAAGGGGCCTAGAACCAGATGTCTTCAAGGTATCCTTCTAACCCAAACAATTCTATGATTCTATGATACTGTGGATTCTTGTGTCTGGGCAGTCTGCAGAGACCCTGCCCTAAATTCACCATTATTGGCCAACATGCTGCTTTCTGACAAGAATCTTACACCTTGAAAATGTGCCATGAGACACCACTGGCTGTATGTTCCAACCCCTGAATTTGACCAAAACAAAACAGAAGTCCTGTTTCAGCCTTGCAGAATGGAGTTATCACAAGTTAGGAAACTCTGAGATAATGCCATGTGGATGCCTTCACACAAGCCTTCTATGCCAGCATCCCTGAACCCCTGAATAATGCAATCACACACAGCATTGCAAGTCAGTACACCCTTCAGGATACTAAAGCAGAATTTCTACAGTGAAAAAGGCATTAAATTCCAAACAAAAGCAAATATGTAGTGTGCACCAATATCTTTGTTCTGCTGCATCACTATAAAGCCTGAATAATTTAAAGCCATTACATTTAACACTAAGAATTCCATACATGCCACTTCTGGGACAGGGTAAGGCCCAAAATACAGCCATGTCATAAAGTCCAGAAAACACATGCATCTAACCACCTATGACAGAAACAATAGAGCAAAAGAGAGGCTACTCAAAACTGCTTTCTGTGACTACCTACAACTATTCCATCTGTTCAAAAGTGGGCCAGTGAAAGCATTACCTGTGGGGTATTAACTCCACAGCAGAGGAGATATCATCAGCTATCATCTACTCTAGCTGCAGGCCATCTGCTAATACCAAAGCACATTAGCAAAACAAGGCCTACGAATACTCACAAGTACTGAAAAAGGGCAAGTGAAATGATGACTTCTCTGGCCACTGATGCACAGAAAGCAAGACCAATTCCTCACAAAAGTAGCCATAATAAACAGAGTTCTCACACACTGAGCCAAAGTTTGTCATCCAATGGGTAAAACAAAACAAGGTATCCCCAACCCAGTGTCCTAATCAAAGAATGATGCTGAGGACACAGTATCTCTGAGAAGCAGAGGTCTTCTCTTCTTCTCAACGTTTGTGTCACACTTGACAAAACGTAAAACTTAATGAGAAAAAGTGACCAAGCTACAGACAAGTAAATTGCTGCCACCACCACTAGCTATTATCCTATTAGCCCAGATGTCAGGGCACTCACTTAGGGCTCTATTGTGCAGACAGGCACATGAAAGAACACCATGGTCCCCATATTATACAAACTGTGGAGAGGTTCACGCTTTCAACTTGCCTGTTGTAATACTGAATAGTCACAGCAGGAACTAGAACTCATGTGGTTCACCTCCTAGGGCAATACTCTAAACCAACAGCACTAAACACACTTCACTGAAACCTGGGATCAAATAGATCATAAAACAGGAGAAGAGAAACTGTCAAACACAGATAGTATATGTGAATACTAGGAAAAAACCCTCACATAACTCATCTTGTTACATCACTCCAAATGCCTTCTCTTAGCCAACTTCAGAGCAAGGAAACATAAAAGCAGGATTATCTGACTGGGTAAAGCCTCTTCTTGAGTTATCTCAATCAGCTCAACAGTCTGAGACCAAGTTTAATAGCCTGCTCGTATAAGGCACTGTTGTCCACAGCTACAAAGAGCTGTATGTTACACTGAATTAAAAGTTCCTCATTTATAATTAAACCATCCAGAATTTCAGAACATGTCCCAAACCACCTAGCTTATGTTGGAAACCTTATGCTGCAGAAACTACACCTTCTTGCTGAGGGTAGCCAAATTAACTCCTTCAAAGGAAAAGCTTTAACAAGTTCATATCCTCCCTATGCCACAGGAAAGGGCTGAGGTCACAAGTCACAGAACTTCAGCATTGTTTAGGTTGGGAAAACCCTTAAGATCACCAAACCTACCATTAATGTAACACAGACAAGTCTAACACAACATAAGCTGATATATCAAATGTAAAAAGTATTTAGAAAAAAAATCTGCAAATTAAGATCACATAAAATGAAACTACTATGCAACACTAGCCTTAACAACTAAGTTTTGAACTAAACATAGTTGAGAACAAACAGACAAGCATAAAAGTTTGTTTTATTTCCAGAATTTGAACATAGTACAAGCTAAGTTAGCCTTATAACTTTAGGTCTAGCATTTAATCTCTGAAGACAGGATCTGAAAATTTAGCAGAATATTTTTAACACAGTATGACAAACACCTGAAAATACATGAATTACACTAAGGAAACATTCAAGCATGCATTTAAAGACTTAAAAATAATACAGATTATTGACCTACTTGCAGCATATCATCAACCATAGTCAGAATGTACTGAACAGTCTGTTCCTTGGAGATATGAGTCATCAAGTTTATAAATGTTTTAGCACACTAGAAAAATAAGAGACATTAAAATTAATATTAGCAATTGTCTTTGTTCCTTTTGATAATATAAAACAGGATCTTATTAATTCACAGTTAAGTCTTACATAAGCATTGAGCATCCCAACATCTTATTCAATTTCAGTAAGAGATGAATACATTTGACATTATCTCACAAAGAAAATTCCCTGTCACATTGGTTGCTCCCTTTACAAATTGTTTTATGGCTTTCAAATTAAATAAGTACTTGCTAGTGAAAGTCACCAACATACTTGGTTGCAAGTCAGATTAGAAAAGCCTCCCCCAGCACCCTTCTTTTAATCGTAGTGATATCAAGTAAATTGACAGAACAGCAACTAAGAGCACAAAAAAAGTTTCAGCAGTTTGAATGGAGGGAGGAAGACAGGTAACTCCTCTATTCACTTACTATATAGTAAGAAAGTAATTATGTAGAAAAATCTTTGTTCCTCTTTGAAGAATGTTACAATTTCAGCAACAGGCTGAAATAGTTCCAACATTACTTTTTACACTTCCTCCTCCCCCTTCACCAAATTCAGCTAAACCACAAAGAAAATTGAATGTTGAACTGCTACATTGTAATTATGTAGTAACATATAAAGTACACCACACTATGCAAACTACGATCCATTAGATAACAGTAACACACCACAATTTCAAGAGAAGAGAAATACAAAACCAAAACAAACAGCCTAAAATTAAAGTTGAAAAAATGGCCATAAATGTTTGTGTTTTGAAAGCATCTACACTCCACCTTCCTCTCCGCCTCTCCCAATCCTCTTGATGCCTGACATTCTGTGCTAGAACCTCAGGCTGAGATTCTATGGATTCAAATGTTATTAAAATGTCTTTGGGCATCCTGCCTGGTCTCCATAAGGGCAAAGGACTGATTCAGTCCTAATCAGCTCTGTCCAATGCAAAGGTCTCATATCTTACCATGCCTACAATGACACAAGACACCCATGTCCAAGTGAATCCACCTTAGCAGCCAATGGACTTCATGCTCTAACTAATTATAATTGCTTAGCTAACTAAGCAGCAATCTTACTGGTAGCAGCTGTCATCAATAAACTATAAAGAAAAAAATCTCAAAAACAAGAAGTGACTCAAGTACAAGTGTGCATGATTAAGTAAACTGGGATGAGGGAAGACTTGAGCTAGTTAGTCCCACAACAGAGTCAAAGGCAGATGATTTTAACAATTATTTAGTAGGTTTTAAAAATAATGAAATAACATCCAACCCATATCTAAGGAAAAATAATCACGATAGTAAGCTTTATATTTATTCTAGAACATCTTAACTGTATGCATACAGTTAACAA
This sequence comes from Melospiza georgiana, assembly GCF_028018845.1. NCBI lineage: Eukaryota > Metazoa > Chordata > Aves > Passeriformes > Passerellidae > Melospiza > Melospiza georgiana. Next base: position 115,326,572 of record NC_080430.1, read on the forward strand.
CAATAAAGTAAGAGTAGATTTGAATATCCAAAAGAGACTTCATTAAAAGAAAGTTACTTGATTGCCTTCTGTTTGCAACAACTCCTGTTTTTCTTCTGGATTTCTTTTCTGTTCAAAGCGCTGAATAAATTCACAGTCTTCACCCGAAATCATCTGACCTCTGAAAAACAAAGCATTAAACTGTAAGTAACACGAACAGTAAGCTGGAAATAACTGTGCTGGGTTCACATGGCAAGGCTGTGTTAGTAGGGGACTGCTTGGGTGGCTCCTGTGAGAAGACACCAGAAGTGGCCCCTGTGTCAGACAGAGCCAGTTCCAGCCAGCTCCAGGACAGTCTCACCACTGAGCCAGCCTGAGCCACTCAGTAATGACAGTAGCACCTCTGTGATAACACATTTAAGGAGTAAAAACTGCTGTGCAACAGCAGCTGAGACAGGACTGAGGACATGTGAAAGAAACAACTCTGTGACGGCCAGATCAGTGCACAAAGGAGGGAGAGGAGGTGATGCACAGATTCCCCTGCAGCCAGACTGTGGTGAAGACCATGGTGAGGCAGCTGTGCCCCTGCAGCCCATGGAGGTCCTAGGGGAGCACAGATCCCCCTGCAGCCCATGGAGGTCCTAGGTGGAGCAGAGATCCACCTGCAGCCCATGGAGGACACCCTTGCTGGAGCAGGCAGATAGATGTGTCTTACAGGAAACTGCAGTTCATGCAGGTTTTCTTGCAAGACCTGTGACCTTGTTTTCTTGCAGGGCCTGGAGCAGTACATGCCTGGAAGACTGGAATCTGCAGAAAGGATCCATGCTGGATGAGTTTCTGAATGACCATCAACCATGAGTAGGACACCTCACGATGGAACAGGGGAAGAGTGTAAGAAGGAAGGAGCAGCAGAGACTGAGTCTTATAAAATGGCCACAGCCTCCATATCTCACTCCCCTACACCACTCAAAGCAAGGAGGCAGAGAAGCTGAAGTCAAGTTGAGCCTGAGAAGAAGGGAGAGGGTAGGAGATGGTTCTTTGATTTTTTTCCTATTTTTCATTAACCTACTCCATGTAATCAGCAATAAACGAATTTAATTTCACCACGTAGAGCCTGTTTTGCCCATGATAGTAAGTGGTCAGTGATCTCCCTGTCCTCACACCTCAACCCGAGCTTTTTGTGATGTTTTTTCCCCTGTTCATTTGATGGAGTGTGTCCTGTCCTGATGGACACCTGGTGACCTGTCAATGTCAACCCACCATACAAACCTTGTTTCCTTCATCTTGAGCTACCTCAGAATCATAAAGTGGTTTGGTTTGCAAGCAACCTCAAAGAGCCCAGTCTAACCTGGCCTTGAACACTTCCAAGGATAAAGCAGCCACAACTCTCTGGGCAGCCTGTTCCACTGCCTTACCAACCTTGCAGTTAAGAATTTCTTCATAACATCTGATCTAAACCTTCGCTGTTTCAGTTTAAAACCATTGCCCATTGTTTTGTCACTATATACCTGTACAAAAAGTCTCTCTCCCTCCTTTTCATAAGCCCTGCTGAGGTACTGGAAGGTCTCCCCAAAGTCTTCTCTTCTCCAGGCTAAACTACTCCAACTCTCTCAGCCTGTTTTTGCAGGAGATGTGCTCCAGCCCTCTGACCATCTTGGTGGCCCTGCTCCAACAGGTCCATGTCTTTGTTGTGCTGAGTACCCCAGAACTGGATGCAGCATTTCAGGCAGGGTCTTGCGAGGGCAGAGCAGAGGAGATACAGCATTGGTAAAGTGATATGGTTGATACTGTAGCCCACAACAATGTAACAGGCTCCTTCCTGCAAAGGGTCTCATGTAAAAAAATTTAAAACTTATGGTGGAATAATCTCTCAAAAGTCTTCCCTATGCATCACCTCTGAACAGCATTCTCCAAATAATTTTTAAACTTCCAGGGGCTGAACGCAATGTCAGTTATAAGAACTGAATTACACACAGCTAGCATGTTATGCCAAAATGATAATACATAACATGAGTAACAGTCTAATCCAACCAAGAAATAAGTGCTGAAAAACAAAATTAATAGTTACTTTAAGTTTGCTGTAAGCACTGAAGTAAGGAGAACAGAGATCATGGTTCCTAATTTATTTTTAGCTTTCACTAATCCTATGTTGAGTTTAAAAACTGATATGCATGCAAGTTCATCTAAACACATAGCAAGGGGGTTTGATATAGTGAACTGTTGTGGACACCTCTAAGATAACAGATGTCTACTTAATCTTCTCTTCAACTTAATGTTCAAGTGGTTACTGCCATATCAGTGCTATTTCAGAAAGCTGTAGACTCAGCTGGGGTTTTTTATAATACAAAGCTTCACATCACAAGAAATAAAAAAAATTGTCAAGATAGCACAGTCAGGTACTCGTCAGGTAAGAAAAGTAATTTTAAATCAAGTAGTCCTAAAATTATCCAAGATTTTAATAGGTGACTATCTTTACTAGGTAATACCAAGAGGGTTTCAGGAAAGAAGAAAATCACACGCAGTCACAGGGGATGAAAGCATTAGACACTCCTGCTTCAGTTATTTCCAGGACTCATCTCCTTTTAATATTTCCACTGAATGAAATGCCTCTTCCACTTTGCAAAGCTACATAGCATGGACTCTTCACCCATCTTTTCCATATTCAAGTTTTCAGATGTTCCATGACTAGAGATTACATTAAAATCATTGTAAGCTTTGCAGGAAGTGTTCAGTTTTTTTACCCAACTGGCTCACCTGGATTCTTGAAACAGAAAACTAAGACCTACAATGAAGTTTTTTTCTTTGCTCTTACTTAAATGATTATGTCTTGAGTATGACCTCATCACAGAGCCACCTTTTATCTATTTACTATTTAAGCAAAGAACAAAAGTAGTCCAGTGCCATGTGTGCTACTCCTATATTCCAGCTGCTTTGTTACAGATATCCTCATATGCACTGAGGAAAGACAACCAAGATTTACTAGAGGGAAGATTCGTAAAGCCAGTGGTAGGATAGCCCTTGCCCAGCTTCTGCAAAAACTTGAATAATTATAGATGAATCATATGGGATTGGCCAATGATGATCATGCTGCTACCATGCCTTTTAGACAGACCTATGCTCTTTCTTGCCTATTAAGGTTGGATTTAAATAGTTATGGAAAGAGCTGGACAATTCATCTGCCACAAACATTGAATTTAAAGACCCACTAACTAGAAGCCTCTTTTGTTCCAAATAATGCTGACCAAGCCAGGAATTCATGGATCATACTGATACAAAAGTAACCAGATAAGCTGCTTGTTTATAAGAATATTGCCATTTACAAAACACTTCAAACATGACCTAAGACAAACCCTTAATTTTCAGCTTTAATGCTGGAGAAAGCCTCAGCCCATGAAGAGAGATATTTCTTTACAGTCAGGCTATTAGAAGAGGTCTGCCAACTGCAAAGGGAAAAAGCTTTCAAGCTTTTGCTTTTATCCTACATTAGGGCACAGGAAAAAAAAAAGAAAAAAGATATGGGGATTGATATTGCTGTTAAAGGAAAAAAAGACAGTAAAGTTTATTCTTTATCACTTTGTTAGTGCCATTCAAAAATACATCTTCCAACCCATACAAAACATTACAAGGGATCTGACAGCTTTTTAAACAAGCTGTTAATATTTTATCAACAAATTCATACATCTGATTAATAGTTTTAGTAATTTCAAATGCATCTATTTCCATTCATCTTATTTTAAAATTGAAATTACTGATTATACAGTAAACCTTAAAGGGGGGGTTTTAAGAAAAACCAAGCAAAAATCATGAGAAAGTGCAGAACAGCCTCAGACTCAGACAGCTGATACTGAGTCCCATGATGCTATTACACATTTTCCTCACACCCTCTTCAAAGCAACAGAAATTTCCCAGCACCTTTTAGCAAACAAGCAACCAAAGCCTCCCTCCATCCCTCTTCCTAGCAGCCATTTAACTTGTTATTTTCCAGGATGTGTTACAGTCTTTTGCCAAGATAGAAGTCATTTTGAGCTTCAGCTGTGTCCTGGTTTCAGCTGGGATAGTTAATATTCTTCCCAGTAGCTGGTACAGTTCTGTCTTGCAGATCTAGTATGAACCCTTTATTATTGTTTTCTTATTTTTTTCCTCTTCTTTTTCTGTTCCATTAAAGTCTCTTTATCTCAACATGTCAATTCTCCCTTCTTTTTTTCCTCCTGAGAATATCAGGTTTAGGACAGGAGCCCTGTAAGCACCTTTCAAGGCTCTGTTCCTGGGATACCAAGAGCTGCCTTTGAGAGCACTTGCTAGAGGAGACAAAACTGAAACTCAAGGATTCAGAAAGCATGAATTTGCAAGACCACCATTTTTAAATCCACCTGATCACTCAATATGACTCAGAATCTTGTGATTACTTCTTTCAGTTGTGCATTTCCTCCATCAACTCTTGTTCCTTTTTCTTGGTTTTTTTTTGGGTTTTTTTTTTTTTTGGATGATTTAGCAAGACACTCTGAAGGTTAGGGTATTTTTGTTTGGTTTTTTATATTAAAAAAATTGACTATCTATGCAGCAAATATGAAGCTCATATGAACCTACCATATCAAGGCATAATTTCTTTTATCCAGGTATCTACAGTACTTTGCATGCACTAGAGACACTAAATGTATCCAACTGCTCAACAGTTTTAGCACTACAAAATTAAAACAGTAAAACAGACTGAATGTACTCTACAAGACTCAACCAGATTTGAGGAGGAAAAAAAAAAAAAAACAAACCACAAAACCAAACAGAAGAAAATCCCCCACATACTACAAATTAGTAAACTTCTATATTTCCTCTAAGACAACTTCTATATTTCCTCTGACTTTTAAAATGTGACATATTCAACCTGCTTTAGAAGGTTCTTCCACCCCCAGGAAAATAGAACAGATATTCTAGCATCAGAATTCACAAACATGCATGTGAAGCATTTGAAAACACACAGGAAACCATGTACAAATTAGCCATCAAGTATCTCATCTGATTAAATATAAAGTACTGTCAAATGCAGTGTATCTAGAAAACCTACAGTGCAGTAAGGTGCAAGCTGAACTCTGAAACAAGTTCAATTTTCCACAGAACTCTTTTACTACCCTAAGAAAGCAAACCCAAACCTGCTTCAAGCAAGCCAACACACCCTCCCCTGGCATTCTGACCCTCTGAGGCAAATACTGAAAGCAACCACACCGAGCAAAAAAGCAAATGGCTTCTTAGCTCCAGGAGGGCACCCACACCTCTGAACTGCAACCAGCCTCAAGATCCAAAGGCAGCAAAGTCCACACAGAACTAAAGTTTCCACAGGCAGACCCACACATCACCTTCCACTGCTACAAGCTTTGTTACCTTCCTCTCCCTCAGACACAGACCCCAGCTGGAATCCAACATAAAGACAGGATACATTTTAGCACCAGGTTTTTTTTTCCACAGCCTCATTTTGTAAGGAGCAGTGAACACACAAGGAAGCTGGCAATATAGACAACTGTCATATCTAACAGTATACAGAAAAAACATCAAAAGTCAGCAGTTGTGTGTTAGTGTAGTTTGATATTTAGTTTACAGTTACAACCTTCAGGGATGGAATAAACACTGTGTCGGTTAATCTTTAGCTTGAACTGACTCTACAAGAAAAGTCAGGCTACTGAAGTCTGACCAGCTACAAGTGAGCCATTTTACTTTTGCACTGAAGAACAGAGAAAGGAAAAAAAGAACTTCAGATGCCCTTCTGTGTGACCCTGAGCCCAATGCTGTTGCAAGTGATGCAATCTTCAAAGCACTTTACACACACACAGCTGCCACAGGCAGAGGAGAAAAAACACTTCATCAGAATTTCTTGTGAAATTCTTTGACTTCAACTAAGTACTATCTACAGCTTCTTCAACTACATAAATACTGCCTCTAGTTTAAGAAGCATAAATCATGTTTAAGAAGCAAAAATCATGTCACACCTGAGTTGATGTGTTAACTTAGGGAAAAGAAAAATATTTCCTTTCATTTAAAAACATCTGATGAGTTGAAATAATTCCTTCATACATATTTATATGCAAGTTTACCACAGTAAGTGCACAGACAATCAGAACAAGGAGCTCAAAAGGAAGAGAACTGTCCTTTCAAGCACCCCATTTTCCTTCTCCACAAACCAGACCAAAAAAACCCACTCTGACCTGCCTCTAACAGGTGCATCAGAGAAAGTACTTTCTACTCATTTAATAATGTGCTTCATTCCAGAAATGAATCAAATAACTGCACTGACTGACTTTCCAAGAAACCCCTTAAAGCTCAGCCTAAAAGACACCACCACATCCAAACCTGTCCATTGTAAAAAAGGACATGTCCAAATCAAGGTATGAGTTTATTTCCTTTGGAAGCACCACAAGTTCTGCTGATGCTTTTCAATAACTCACTGTAAGGAAACTCCTCAGGCAAAGAAGAAGTTATCCTCAAGAAGCTCCACAATCCCTCTGGCATCATTTAAGTCAATCCTTGAAGCCAACTTATTCAGACAGCCAGGCTTTGTTCCTCAGTAGATACAAGACAAAAAAATTACATTTATTTCAGAGCAATAATAAACAAGACACACTGTTATTGACATACAAAGGACACCAAGCCTCAAAAAGTCTCACTCATCCTCTCACAGGATCATAATACCCAGATGTACTACAAGAGCCTCCAAAACCTAGCTAACTCCAAGAGAGGAAATAACTAGTTTATTCTTTCTTCATAGATTCCAGAACAAAGCCAAGTCAAATTCTACATGTAAAATCCAAAAAGGAACCCTGCCCTCTGGTCAAAAGAAGTTATATAAAAATTTGCTGCCAGATTCATAAACTAAACTCCCTGTTTCACACACTGCACCAGAGAAAGACAATTCCAAGAATAAATTAAAATTACTAACAGCAGGCCACATAGCCAAACAAATAATACCACACAAATTCAACTCCTTGTCAAATAGAGTCATCCCCTATACAAAAGTAACAGATTTTTCTCACCAGCCCTATAGAAACACTAGAGAAGCAGAGAAAGAATCTCATATTCCTTTCCATGAACAGTGAACAACTAACTGTACTCCCACTTTTATCCCAAGTAACTGCAAACCATGACTGCCCTAGGACAGCACAGGAACAGCTGTCCAGGTGTCCTTGGGACACACTTCCTGTCAGACAGACAAAAGGGCACACAGTATCAGCAAAAGCCACTTAGATTGTTTGACAAGTGCTTGGGAGCTGCCACTGCCAGGTTACCGCCCCAACCTTTCTCTTTTGCCTGCAATGCCACTGAGCACCACACTCAACCAGGAACTGATCCATCTTAAGAATAGCCTAGCAAAAAAAAAGTTCTCAGAAGATCAGTTCCTTTATGCAGATTTATCATGCAGATATAGAGTCACAGAGAAAAGAGTAATACAATTCAATGAATGGAATAAGCAAGTCTGAAATACACAGCACAGGGCAAAGCAGGTAGTTATTAGTAAGATTCCACTGGGTTAGCATTTCTCAGCTTACATGAGTACAGTTTTGCAAGGTTATTGCAAATATGACATATTTATATGTACCACAGCAATCTGAAAAAAAAACCCCTATTTTTTAAAGTGGTATAATGTTGATAATCAGAAAGCATCATCAGTATGGAATGTGACTCTACAATCATGAAGATTTCTTCCTATTTAGTTACAAAGCAATTAATTAAAAAGTAATTTGCACTTTGTCAATATTTCTCATACCCACCTGTCACAAGGAACAGGCTGCAAGAATGTTTCATTTCACTTCAGAGTACACAGGACTAGTGAAAGTCTGTTTCTTCTCCCCATTTCCTCCTTCACCCATAAAACTTTTCCTCAGCTTGTCTCTACATCCTCTCAGGACAATACTGCTCTTGCTTCTCCTGGTGCCATCACATCCATGCAAAAGGAAACTCTGAGCTTGCCTGGAACAGCAGCACAGCTCTCCCCAGACTGAAGCATTTGTTTCAGCCTACTCCCCAATTTGCTTGCTTAACTTGTCCTCCAGAATTAATGCTCCTTTACTTAAGGTACAGCTTCTTTTCCTGGACACCACTCCAGTTTTGCTAGTACAATTTGTATTCCCACAAAAAGCACTGCAGCAACAGACATACCACACTTACACTTAAGACAATTATTACTAGAAACACTTCTTCATTCAGCAGTCACACAATAAGGCTGAAATTGAGACTGGTGTGTGAATTATCAGGCAAAGAAACAGTTTTACCAAACATTTGTGCAAACCTGTACCATTTGCTATTACAGCATTCAGCTGATACGAGTTCCCCTTCTGGTAATAAGTCATAAGAAAATTTTCCACAGCCACTTCCATTTAATGCAGATTTTTTCCAACTACTTCCATGCAGACAGAACATTCTTCACTGCTACATAAGGCTCCACTGGAGCCTAAAATCTCAAAAAGTCTAACACTGAAAGGGGGAAAAGAATGTGGAAATGCTTTACTTACTGGAGATATGACTGCCAGTTTACTTTGTTTGCCCGAACCTCAGCAGCTTTGGCAGCAATGATGTTTGTTGGGACAGCAGCATCCACAGCACCTCTGATATCCATCTTGACTGATAATTAAAGTGTACCTAGAAATGCAAACCAGATTTGAGACCTCTCATTAAACAGCAGAGTATCTGTCTGTTAATATTTTTCAATATTTTAAAGAAATGAAAAGAAAAATCAGTTTCCAGGTGTCCCCATTCCTTAACACTGTACTAGTTAGTTTCTGAAAAAATCCAAGTTCTATAAAGCAATTAAAACATGGCTTATTGGAAACAAAAACAAGCCAAACCTACACACTCAATCATAAGTTCACTTAAAATAAAAGACACAGACCATTACTAAATAACTCCCAGTCTTGTGAATCCTTGAACAATGAAATTAAGTTACTTAAATTAAGGTGCCTCTTCTGCATCAGCCAAGTAGCCCTAAAGATAAGAGAACCTGTCTTCTTTCCAAATCTTTCCATGGTTAAAATTCAGTGCATATCCTCCCCACACCTTAGGACTGATTTACTTCACATATTTGTCTAAGAGCATTTAGACATTGGAAACATGCAAACTACAACTTCAGAGAGGAAAAAAACCCACAAGTATATAAATTAAATCCATGCTACACAGACTTAACAAGAAAATCAAGATCACAAGTGTACAGAAAGCAAACTAAAAATAAATACGAACAGAAGCTCTTTATCAGGATATAGCACATTACCACAGACAGTGACCTTCACCACTTCTTCCCCCTTCCTTTATGGTTTAAATCTCCACCTGACGTTGATGCCAAAACAAGAAGTGTGTTGGCAGAGATTCCAGATCCAGCTAGAACTGGAATTCCTTACAGCCTGACCTGTACCCAGCCTCTCCACACAGCCTGTTTCTGGACTGTTCTCGCCCCCTTACAGACCAAGCAAGAGCAAACTGGCACCCTCAGGCCTATCCCTCACAAACGCACCCTGCCTTTGTGACTGAATGAAAATACAGTTTTATCAAAAGAAACCAGAAAAATAAGGAACTATCCTGGGCAGAAAAGCACAAATGCCCTCCCTTTAAAACCACTTCGGTGAGCAGACCCGCACACAGGCGGCACCGCTGTGTCCTTCAGTGCCCACGGAAGGTTCCCAGGCCCCGTGACCCACCCAGAGCCACTCGAACACCGCCCGAGGGCAGGCTCGCTACCAGCGGTTTCGGAGCTGCAGTTGAGCCGCAGCAGCAGCGCCTGGGACAGAGCAGGCACGGTCCTGCCGCTCCCGGCTCACCGAGGGGCCCGGCAGAGCCCGGAGCCTGGCGGCAGCGGCGGAACCCCCGCCAGAGCCCGTGAGGCGGCACGGCCCGACCCCGGCACCCACCGCGCCAGGGCCCGGGGCAGCTCCCACTCACCGCAGGGGTGTGCCGGCGGCGGAGGCCGAGCGGGGCCGGCGGGGAGGAAGCGGGGAGGGGATGGAGAGGAGGAGGGAAGGAGAGCAGAGCAGAGCAGAGCAGAGCAGAGCAGAGCAGAGCAGAGCAGAGGGGGCCGCGGCCGCCCTGGGCAGCCCGGGCAGAGCGCGCACCCGCCGGCCTCGCCGCTGTCATGTGACGCCGCTCACGTGAGAGCGACGGCGGCCTGCGAGGGACATCCCATGCCGCCCCGCCCCGCCCGCGGCTGCGCGCTGTCAGTGCTGTGCCTGTCTACGCGTATTTAGAGCACATAAAAATACACATGTATGTTTGTATGTACCTGCACATGCCATAGAGCCATAGGATGAGCTGGGTTGGAAGGGACCTTCCAGATCATCTGATTCCACTGCCCCTGCCCCTGCCATGGATGCAGCCCAGGACAGGGTTGGCTTTCTGGGCTGTGCGAGCACATTGCCGGGTCGTGTTAAACTTCATGCAAACCAACACCCCCAAGTCCTTCTCCTCAGACAATCTGCTCTCAATCCTTTCTCTGCCCGGCCTGTGTTTGTGTCTGGGATTGCCCCTGAAGCGATACGCAGAATAAATAAACTCCACAACCAGATATAGTTACGAAGTGGGTATGCATGTCAGCGCCCGGCACAAGCGAGATAGCTCTCGTGAAAACGTGTGCCGCGAGCCTCAGTCTGACCCACATCTTTATTCACAAAGGTATTCCATACGCAATACATTTAGACATTAGAAACACAAAAACTACAACTACAACTTTGCCATGCATATTCAACCCCCGGCCCCGCCTGTCCTCGCCTCGCACGGTAATCACCTCGGCGCCCTTGTGGGCACACGTTGTTTGCTGTGGTGGCCGCACGGGGCTCTCTGGTGGGCTCTGAGGCTGAAGGCTCTGCTCTTCCTCATGACTGAACTGCTGAACTTTTCTCCTTTGCGCATGCGCTTTGGTCTCTTGGTGCTTATCTGAGTACATCTGTCGGCCTTGATTAGCTTGGAGAAGGAGGAGTCCCTTTATCTGGGCTCTTTGCATCCCTTGGTCTTCCCTGGTATTGTCCTTCATGCAAGAAGCTTCAGAAATTTGCATTTTCCTATGCCCTTTGTACCATGGCAGAGGTTTCTTAAGTAAAAAGGTTAAAATTCAACACATAGTTCTACAAGCTAAACTTTAAATGCTTAATTTATATTGCTAATTCAAATGAACTCTCTATTGAGAGAGATTTCTAATGAAATCTCTATTTCACCCTGACCCACGTGAGTACAGGTGTACGGTTTTACACAGGGGATCTAATCCCTGACTGGGATGGAGCGTGTGCCCACAGATGCCCACCTGCGCTGTTTGCAGAAATGGCTCCACTTTTCCGGAGTGTGGAGTGTGAAAAAACCGCCAATCCCTGGTTTTTAGAATTTTAAATGTTTAATAGTAATAAAATGGTAATAAAAATAACATTATAATTAGAGTAATAAAAAGTTGAACAATTGGGATTAGGACAATACGAGACAATAAAAACAAAGAGTTGCGGACAGTCCGGGTACCTCTTTCTGGGCAAAATAGTCCCAAAAAAGGACCCACGTTAACAGAGGATTAACCCTTAAAACAATAGCCTGTTGCATATTCATACATCTCATACATGATGCATAAATTCCATTCAAACACAGGATTCTGTCTGGTCAGTGTCAGCTTCTTCCTCTGAGTCCTGACAGCATCTTCAGGGCTAGGCGGGGCGGGAAGGAGTTCTCTTCTTCTGATAATGGAGCAATAAATTCTTTTTCTCTGAAAGATTTAGTTGTCCTGTGGCTGCTATCTAGACTGAGTACTTCATTCCTTTCTTTAAAAAAAAAAAATCCCACATACATAGTTTCTATTTTAACATTACGTTATAACCTAAAACTATATTTAACACACTACTTTAAAAAATTAATACAGCATAACTTTCTAACATAACACATATAATATTCATTTTAATACTTGCAAAAAACCAATCATAAAAAAGGCGTTTTTCACACAGAGACAGCGCGAATGGCTGGGAATGAAACTTGAGACTAAGGACCCAAGTGTTTCAGAAGCTATGGGCTTAAATTTTTATGTTTCTGAGGAAAAAAATAATCTCAGTGCATTCATTTGCTGAGTGAGGTTTTCCAGCCATGCCATGCTGAAGTGCATAGACATACCACTGCTGGTCAGAAATTATCCTAGACAGTCATTCTGCTAACAGATAAGGAGAAAACAAAAATAATCATGGGGGTTTTGTGTGAGCAGATCATGACAGCCAATGTAGAGCTGGCTTAGAGTTGGTGTACAGCTCATCTAATTTTTCTAGGGTCTCTGTATTTTCCATTTAGAGGAGACACTATTCTTTAAATCATGCCTGGCATAATAGGTGCCAATATGTGGGGTGGGGATTTAACTCCAGGACAGTTGTTGTCACTGTGCTACTGATTTATACTTCTTGCACAGAATTTTTCTTTTAAAATGGGTCTTCCTTCATACCCCCCCAAAAAAACCTGTAGGTTTCTTCATAACACAAGCATAAATCTCAGGTACAGTCCAAGTAACAGCATTTGCATGTCTTTCTGCTTCATCAGAAGAAAGCTCCCTAAGCCCTGTGCACACTCTGTGTCATCAAGTCTGTAATAAATACATCCATTAATGTGATTCTATGGATTACCAAACATGTGGGACCTGGAGATTTAATCTAACAAATTTACTGACAGTGATAAGAAATGCTGGCACAGCTCCTGATCTCTAGCACAGATATGTCCACACAATTTTGAAAAATCTGTTACTTTGAAAGTTCACTTGAATCTGATTTTTGCTTCATAGCTGAGAGTTAGAATTTGGCCTTATTTAAACCAGTTCCTCTTTTAAAAGAGTGTTAGTAACTTCAGTCCTGTGGCATTCAGTATTTCCTGCTTCTGCTCTGCCTGTTTATGGCATGTCTCACTTGCCACTCCTTTCATGCCTAGCATCAGGCCTGTGGAATAAACATACTCACCTTTTCCACAGTCATTTCAAATCACGGTACCGATGATGGTACATATGGCTCTACCCATTTTAGAAAGAAACAGAAGCCAAAGGTCCTGCAAGATAAACAGAACAAGGCTTGAAGCTTTTAAAATGCAACTTGCTTAATGAGGGCATGCGCTGGTTTTGGCTGGGATTGAATTTGTTTTCTTTACAGTGACCAGCATGAGGCTATGATTTGATTTGTGCTGAAAACAGGGATGTTTTCACTGCTGCTGAGCAGGGCTTGCACAGCACCAAGGTTTCTTCTGCTCCTCCCTCCACCCCACCAGTGAAAAGGCTGGGGGTGCACAAGGAGTCTGGACAAGACACAGCCAGGACAGGTGACCCCAGCTGACCAAGGGGATATCCCACACCATATGGGATCATCCTCAGCATGTAGAGCTGGGGGAAGAAGGTGAAATAAGGGGAGATATTTTGAGTGATACTGTTTGTCTTCCCAAGTACCTGTTATGCATGATGGAGCCTGACTTTCCTGGGGATGGCTGAACACCTGTATGCCAAAGGGAAACGGTGAATTAATTCCTTGTTTTGCTTTGCTTGCATGAGCAACTTTTGCTTTCCCTATTAAACTGTCTTTACCTAAAACCGTGAGTTTTGTCCCTTTTGCTCTTCCATTTCTCTCCATTCCATGGGGGAAGGTGAGTGAGCATAGCATGGTGCTTGTTTGTGGCTGGGGTTAAACCACAACAAGGCTTCAAAGGCCTGAACAGTGATCCTACAAGCTACAGTCAGCACATCAGGCTTTGCTTCCATGAAGCTGCCTCAGTTGTCCACAATGATGCTTCTGCCCAGACCCCAAACTGTCCCAGCACTGAAAACACTGATGAATGTGCATTTCTTACCTAGGCCAAGTATGGTATTCTCCCATCTTCACCCTTCCAAGCTCAGCCCAATAGTTTAAGTAAACCCTTAGAAACTGGATCAGCAGCCCTTAATGTGCATTTCCAGCTGTCAGTTTTAAGGCACAGAGCTGCTCCTCACCATGTGCCCTGTGTCTAACAGGGTAACGTCTCAAATTCTTGCTTAGACATGCAAAGGCATTTCTTCTGCCAGGGATCACCGGTTTCAAGGAAATCATCCAAAATGCTGCAGTCTTCTTTGCCCAGCATATTTCTCCCAGGCCTTTAGCACACTTCTGGCTTAACCCAGGAGTGCCACAGTGCTCTGTCTGAACCTGAGTACAGTTATGCACAGGGTTGTGGCTCTCTCACTTCTTGTTTCTGCTTTCAATATTGTTTCAGGACCTTACTGTAAGCAGAAAATAATAATTCATGGTTTCACTTTGGTGCCCTATGTAATCTCTTGTTCAGAATATGCATCAGGTCATCAGTGGTCTTTTTTCTTTATAGCAGACTATTTTTTGCCACCTGCAAGAGTTTATCACCATCCATTCAGCCTGGAGTCTGGCTTAAATAAGATGGATTGCTATTTGCAGTCAAAATTTTGATACTACAGCAACACAGTCACTTGTCTGTAGGAAAGTTTTAAAAGGTGTGATTTGGCATGTTGACTTCATCATAAACTTCAGTCTGGTTTTACTATTCATTTCCCAGGCTGTTGAGAGGCTACAGTAAAAAATATTTCCCTGTAACTTTTCTGTAGTCTTGGAGTGAGGTAAACTGGTTGAAAGTATTTATCTGCTGAATTAGCAGAAGTGCAAAGAGGAGAGAAATAGTTATAATAGTGGTTACTTTTTTTTTTTTTAACATAGATTCCAGGGGGTATTTAAGGAACTATGAGAGTTACAGATGTCTAAAGGTAATAGAATTTCTAGCAGAGGAATCAAAGTAGTGAACCCAACGTGCCATGTTAGAGATTGCAAACAATATATTGTTCCTGAATATATTTAATATATTAAATATATATATATATACATATATATATATATATATATTTAATTTTCCTATTCTTCTATGCCATGGAATGGAATAAAGGCGTTAACACAAATTTACTGTAGCTGTAAGGGACAGTCATGTCTCACACCTCTGCAGGGCTCTTCATGTTTTTCAAGGTGTGTAAGGGGTAGTTCTCCATCCAACCACTCGCCTGGGTTAAGAAGGAAAGTCTGGGCGTTAATTCCTAACTCTTGAATGAGACACATAGAGCAGAGGGTAGAAAGAAATTAGCAGTTTTATAATACAGGAAGATCTTCAACAGAGTGCAAAAAGCATCTGGTTGGAATTTGTTCTGTTCAGCACACTTAGAAGTGTTTGAGGAAGGACAGATACAATAGTGTCATATACAATTATACATATATTACACAATAGTGTAGTGGAAACTTTGCTGGTGACAGTGTTACTCCTTTGACAAGTGCCCAGTAGAATTGTGAACGACTTTGCAGAGGGTGGTGGGTAAACTGCCAAGATTCCCATGTGCTTTTATCCCCCATCTCCAAACACTTGGGCACATCTGAAAATTTGCACCAGCGTGAGTCCCATGAGGCACTGTCTGTGTGAAGGAACTTCATTGCATTGCAAGGGAAAGCTTTGAGATAGGAAAGAATTGTACAGTTTTTACAGGAACCTGTCTTGTGCGCCTGTCACTACTATGACAGCAAAAGGCAATTCTCAGCAAGCAGCACAAACCCATCCTGTGTCATCAGCTTGGAGCATCCCATGGTGCCTTATTTATGCTGGCTGATTCTCTGGATCTTGCTGAAGGTAATGACTGTAAAAGTTCTGTGTGCCTGTTTTTTGGCAAGCAGCTATGCTTTAGAAGTCAAGTGTGCAAAACAATTCTCATTTAGCTATTTTTGGTCACATCAGTGCTTGTCCATTAACTTCTGGCAATGCAGCTTCACTAGAAGTTGCTATGTTTAGATGATTTTATTGATGTGTGAAACAGAGTGAAAAGTGAAAAGCACATCAACATGCAGGAATAAAAGTCATCAATTTCCTGGATCACAAAGAATAAGAATGCTCAATAGTTTAATACTAGAAAATTAATGCAGATGAGTCATCCTCACACTAAAACTACAGACAGCTGGATCGTGAGAGTGTTTTTCTGTTCTCCTTTCTTTCTTGTAATAAGAACAATGTGTCATTGTCTACCACTTATTCTCCAAACTACAGAAGTGTTTTGCACACCTGCCATTTAACCTTTCAGCACTCTGTATGTCACCTGGCTCCTGCATGTCTGCACAACATGTATATTTAACATGTATAGGAGAAAATGCTTTGAAAGTTTATCCAAGCAAAACATGCTTAGAAGGTTAGGAAAGTGAGCACACGTCCCTAATTCACAAAACTATCAAGTAATTTTTTTTTTCTCTCCTGTCTAATTGTGGAAGGTTGAAGAGGCCTCATTGAAGAGACCTCCTTGCATGGAAACAGAAGTGATTTTTCAATATGAGAAGATGTGGAATACTTTATTAGATGTTTGTCCTGAGGAGCTATAGCAAGATTGGCCCATTGTGAACTTGATTTTTACTACTTCATCTGTCTTTGTTTTCTCCTCTATTTTATCTTCATTTTATTGTGTGCGTCATGGTGGGAAAATATTATTTTGTGAGTATCCTTTTTAACAAGTAACACCTGCTTCCTGCAGCCTATATAGACTTATCTGATTTCTAGGTCATAGATCATTTGATAGATCATGGATCACTTGGATCATTTTTCTTTTAAATTAATCAGATTCTGGCCCAAAGGATCTGGCAAAGCTAATATGCTACAGTTGTGCATATGTTACAACAGGCAACCTTCTGATTGTTCCACCACCTCTTTGAAATTAGGTTTTACAAGTTCAGTGAAGGAACCACACATAACTTATCTGCAATAGGAGTGGTCTTTTTGAAAGAAATATAAACTAACATGTTATTGTAATAAAAGCATCTTCTGTTTTTATCCCTAGTATAATGGAACAACGCTGTAGTGCCAGAAAATTGGAAGTGAAGTGGTATGCATAACAGGAACAGAAAGGGCTGTGCAGTACTGTTTGTAGCCTTGAGAAATAATGCATCTGGGGTTAAAATAGTAATGATTTAGGGAGTAGGGACACGTGTCTCTGCCTCATGTACATTCTCTTTTCTGTTGAAAGCTGAAGAGTCTCCAGGCACTCTTTGAGCCTACAGCATCTCCTCCTTTCACCATCAGTCTGTTTCTTCGTGCCAACAGCTTTTGTCTGTACACCTGGAAGTGTAGAAAGAGTGCTCTTCTCCTTCATCCTCTCAGAAAAAGGTAAAGTCAGAACAGTAGCTTTTTGGAGAAAAAATGAAATGCTGAACTACCCAGTGCTACTGATGGTAAGTCTGGCTAGAGGACAGAAAAAGAAAAAAAAAGTTACTTACTGGAGCTTATGCTACAGCTTTCTGTAACAGAGTCTACTTTACAATGACTTCTACTGCCGTTGTCAAGCCTCATTATTCTTAGTTTTTCTCCTCAGCATTTACTGGATTTCTCTGAAAAGAGGACAGAAGTGTCACCAAGGCAGCTCTTCTCACAAGAGATGCTGTGTGGGCAGATATGTTATATCTACCTTGTATCTACAATGCTGAATTGTCAAACCTTTAGACTCTTGGTAGAAAAAAAAAATGTTGGGTTAGACATACTTTTTAGTTTGAAAAAAAGATGTAAACAATAACAAGTGAGTGTTAGCAAAAACTTGGCAGCCCTCTATACAGCTGGGAGATATAATCTATTGATAATCTACCTGGAGCCATAGTCCTTATATTTAGTGTGTCTGCATCCTGAGACATGGCTGCAGCTCGTGTGCTGTTTTCACCAGTGCTGCAAGGATTAGCAGCAGGCCATCTGTTCAGCCACTGAGGGAAACCATGTGATTGGCAGGTACCACTGACCTAAGACAGATATCTCCTTTTGGTGCTGCCTGCAGAGTGGAACTGTGTGCTGAGTTCCTTCTTCTTTCAAGTTGTGAATAAAAAAACATGCACTCTGAGGTGATAAAAAGTGTCTCATGGTTGTTCCAGCTTGTTTCTCTGGCATGTTCAACCACTCTGTGCTTGTCTTTCTCCTTTGCAATTTACTAAAACCTGCAAAGTTGTAAGTCTAATCTCTAAGCTGGCACATGCTGAAGGGATGAGACACTGCAGATATCTGAGGGCAGATAATCCTGTTTGTCTCCAGAACTCCCCCAGGCTGCAGGAAGAACTGGCAAGCTGCAAGAGGCCTGGACATTTGTACATCAGTGTAAGGACAAGCAATCTTTATGTTGTTGTCATTCAGCCCAATGTCTGGGATTTGGTTTAATTTCATCATTAAATATAAGTGGTGCTTTTCCAAGAAAGATCATTGTAAAATTTGATTCAGGAACAGCCTTTTTATTTCTTGATGTGGAGGCAAGTTGTGCTCTACTTCAGGACTCACAGCTACCATGCAGACAATTGTCAGACAAAGGACAACCTCCAAAAAGAAGATGAAGCAGATATTAAAGCTGCACAATGGATTTTCAAGGTAAGAAAAAAACGCAGGATTAGTTATACAAATGTCCTATGTGAGGGGGTGAAATGGTGTATCTGGAAAAGAGGAGAAAGAAGTATTGATGTCATGAACAGCAGCCATAGGTTGTTTATCACCAAGACATCACTATTCATGCAGTTTTCCTTTTTCCTGAGCCTCTTCCCCTGTCCTCTGTTCCTCAGCATGTTGCAACCACAGTGACAATGGAGGTGGTGATCTGCCTTCCCACTGTCTCCTTTCAAAGAATATAATAAACACATCCATCTAACAAAAAAAATTCATACTTTGTGAAGCTCATCTGTTGCTAAAAGAGTGAGGGAAAATATGTTGCTTCATGGTGTTTAGACACTGAAGAGTTTTGCTGATTTTACCGGTACTATGTCAGATTGTTTTTATTGGTAGCTGAAAAAGATGATATGCCAAAAAAATCAAACTGCATAATACTGAAATCTACTAGGGAGTTACAGTAAACCCTCTTCAGTGAACCTATAGAGTATTCCTTAATTAAAAACAACAGTCATGTGTCTTCTAGATTTAGTCAAAAGCCTGAAAGCTGCCTGAGGAGTGAACTGCTATTATTTATTTAGGCATGCATGCATGTTCCTATGCATCACAGCAAGAGAGACAAATGCAAGAAACTGTATCTTATTAAAGCTTTGGGGCAAAAGTGATGCACAGTTGTGCATGATAGGGGAAAGAATATGATAGCAAAGTCCTGCACTCCTGGAATCACAAAGGTTGTCTTTTTTCAGACTTAAAGCCAGAATAGAGAGGGGCTAAGGCGTCCAGTTGAGTTTGTTGACAGGGTTGGTAAAAGTTAAGACAGGGGAAGAAGTCATTCCCAATTCCATGTCTGCCTTACAAATATTCAAGTTAAAGCTAGAATTTATCTCTCCATCCCATTTCCTTAGCCAAAGTATAACAATTTGTAAGAGGCCATTTCATTTGAGTTATAGGAATGCACTCATCAGAAATCCTAAATTGCTTTCACTGCTTTTGCTGAGAGAAAATGTTCAGCCTGGTTTGCTGATATCAGAAGACTGTTTCTGATAATGAACAAAGTACCCTCTGTTCAGAATTTCATGTCATTCTGTTTTCTGTCCATTTGGCACATGAGCCTGGGGACTTCTTGACCCTCTTCAAGGTGAAAGAGGTTTTGTCATAGGTCCAATGGCTCTTGAAGTTAACCATTGACAGTCATAGTTTCTGAAACACAGATTCTGAATTCTTCATAACTCATATCCCCAGACATTTCTTATTTATCCATCCTTTAATTCACTGCAGGTGAATTGTTCCTTTCAGCTTGCTGATTGCTTTTGTGGATATTGCCTGAATTTGTAATTTGTAATTTGCTGAGACTCTGAGAACTTGGTGCACAGGACTGAGTCAGTGACCTCACAGAGGATAACTTATTATTTCTCTATTCTGCAAAGGATTTATCTGTAGAGGGACATAAATGCCACTGGAATGTTCAGATCCAGCTACTGTCCACAATTCCTTTAACAGCACTGCTGCCAGCTTCCCTTCTCCTGCTTGCTGTCTGTTCTATTTACTTTATTTAGTGCTTTTGCTTCTAAATGCTGCAGCTCTGCTGGTGTGGCTCTCATCCCTGGTAGCAGACAGCCTGCAGAGACTGCCCAGGAGATGCTGTGTAGCCACTTTCTGAGCTCAGCTGAGTTGAAATTGCTGGGATGTGGAAGCTCAGGTATGAGGCTACATTCTCGGGGGGAACATGTCTCCAAAATTTCATAAACCATATCAGCAAATGATCCTTTCACATATGTAATGTAAGCAATGCTACTGGTAGCTAATGGGTCTACAAGGATTGTGTTAGTGATAGGAAGTTAGAAAACTTACCCATCCAGAAGTGTGTACAACACTAAGGCTGGGGAACTAAAGCAAACTGCAGGCTTTACCTCTCATGGGTGGGAAATGCCTTTCTCTTTTACCGATAGGGAACCACTGCACAGAGGGTTTACATTATTTCCTAGGAGTATTTAGGAAAATAACTTCAGGTTTGTAAGGCTCCAGACCAGTTTGTCATTTACACTTCCAGAATCAAGGAGATCACATTCAAACTTTTATATTCTTTTTATTAACTGCTGGTGACATTGAAATGTACAGAAAGTTCAGGTTCTTTTGGTAAAACATTTCTATATGTGACACTGGTTGCTACAGAGAGATTATGTTCTTAGACCTGTAATTTGTGTGACTGACAGGGTCCTTGATCAGACTGATTCCACAGTTCTCATTAATTCCCATGCTCCTTTTCACTTTAGATGAGATTTTGGATTTGATACTTCTCAATGTGACTGGTGACTGCTTCTGAGAGCAGGTTGGCATCTGATTCAACTTGCCAAAGAGTAAAAAAGCCAAAATAGCAAATAATTTTCTCAATTAAAAAAAAAAAAACAAAAACAAAAACAACACCACTAACAACAACAAACCTAAATATTTTAAGGGAACACTTGAATTAGGTTTATTTATTCTTTAATGTGCTTTCAAAGAGAAACTGAATTACAAGAGAAATGTTTGTGAAAAGTGGTAGGCAGAGCTTAAAGGCTTTTTAAATTCTCTTCATGACATTTAAATTAACTCAATGAGTTGTTTGTTCTTATCTCCATTTACATTGCTTAAAATGCCTTTCTCTCTGCCATGTTGGCATCTTGATTTATAAAAGTGTTAAAAATCAAAAGTGAATAAACTGCTTTTTACCACTATCAACACAAAGATACAAGGACTTTCTTAAGCTAGAGCTAACACAGACACATTTATGTGTGCTCCCTAGGAGCTTTTAGCAAGTAAACAAAATAAAACACCCCTGAAACATTATGATGCCTTGCATCATATGATGCACTGCATAGGGAGATAGTGCAAGGTTTCAAATATATCTCAGTTTCTTTCCCCTATGGACAAAATTTAGCCAAAGTCCTGTTCCACAGAGCTCATTGCTATTCTTTCTTCAGAAGAGGGTGAGAATGTTCCTCAGAGAGCTGCCACATTGTAGTTCATGTCCAGATTACACCTGGATAGAACCTGTTTCACTTCTATAACATAACTGTGGTTTCTAAGCATGCAGTCTCCAGATTTGGTTGGGTTTACATGAATAATGCACCTACAGACAGCAAGGGACAGGGCAAGTGCAGATAGGAAAGCAGTGTGAGGGCTCTGAGGGCATTGATAAATGTTAGAAATGTTCGTGGCCCTGACCAGCCTCAGCTGGGGTCTCTCTCCTCACCCATGGAGCAGCAGCTGGTTAAGTTTAGCCCACAGGGGCTGTTCCCTTGAGCTGAGCCCGAAGGGGTGATGGTCTCCAGCCAAGTGACAGCCATGCAGGGGAGCCTCCCACCCTGGGCTGACTCTCTGCCTTGGCTCTCACCTGTCAGGGTGGGCTTGCCTGGTGGTTGTGGGACCTGATCATAAATCTGATCTGAGAGTTGACTTCCACCTTGCTGTGGTACTTTTATTATCTGGATCTTTCTTGAATTTGTCTCTATGTTCTGTTTGCCTTGCTCGAGTAGTGGGAGTGGGATGTGGGATCCCTTTGCTTCCAGCTCTCCTCCTGTGAGGAGGCAGCCCTGTTCTTGCTAGGGATTGAAGCAGAATCCTTCCCAGCTTCCGCTGACACTTGCCTCACCTGTAAGGGCTTCCCTTCCTCCACAGGGCAGGGAGCAGAGAGGTGAAGGGCAGCACAGTGTTAAGTGAGGAGGTATGTGCCAGGGAGATGCAGAGAGCCAGTATGAATCCTCCTTAAACAATAACCTGCAGCTGAGGCACTGTGACACCTGCATGGTTGTTCCAGCATGGCTTTCCTGCTTGCCAAGTCCTCTCCACTTAAATTCTGTGTGGGGGACCAGGCAGAAATGGAAATGGCCTCGAGCATGCTGTCTGAAGGAGCAGCCCAGGGAAGTATGGCATCCTTTATCCTTGCTCTAGCTGATCTAGCTCTGCAGGAATCCTTTGGGGCTGGAGATGTCCAACATTATTCTATGAACCGCTTGTAAAGTGAGTCACTCATGACCATGCATAGCTCACCTAAATTATTTGGCAACTGCTGTGAATCATAATTTCTTTGATAAAATAGGGATTAATTCGCAACCAATTCCAGAAAGGTCAAAAATCATAAAAGTTGTTATTTGCAAAACTTTGGTGCCAGTTGAATAATTTCACTGCTTTTATCCAGGGTCTTCAGCTGATGAGTGCTGGCAGTCATTAATTGCTGTTACTCTTAACAGTCCCTCTGAAGTCAGATGTTTGTCTTTATCTTTTGTAAGAGTATGAAAAGTCCTGGCATTAGTAAATATACTCACCCTTTTCAGTCAATATAATCCCCACCAAGTATGTTTACAGTATGTTTTTCATTCTTAGTCATTTTTGTGTGTCTGAAAACTTGTGATTGTCAGAGGGTGTTGAGAACAAACCAAGAACACACTTCTGTTCTTCTGAACAGATCTTGTACATAGTTAAACAGGCTGAAACATAATTGAACAGTCACACATTATTTCTTATGTCTGAGATGGGCAGGGGATGCAAATTGTAGGGCTAGGAATTGAACCCCTTTCAGATGCAGCCAGCATTCTTTGTCCCTGCCAAAATAGTTATTTTCACACAGCAGATGTAAAATTTGAGACATGTTTGACACTGTTTTATTCAGGAGCAAGATTTCAAAGGGAGACAGAATTCTGGGAGAGATATAGGAGTATTATGGGGCATTTAGGACCACCAAGTTATGTGCAGCTAGTCATACTGACAACTTTGATGATACAGTCTACTGTTTGATAGGGAAAACAATGGGTATTTTGCCAAATAGTTATAGACTAAGATAATAAAATAAAATTATAAGTTATGTTATAAGTTTTAAAGGCAAAGTTATTTCTAGGACGAGCTGGAGAGCATTATCCCTCTGTGATGTTCTCTGGTGGTTAATTTAGTTTGCTGGACATGTATCCTTTATAACAATAGTATATCTTGTCCCTGAAGTGCTTACACTAGTTAAGAAAGGGCTACTCCTGCACATTTTTACAGACTATCAACCTTTATGAGACCTGCAGTGTTGTCTTGGTTTCAGCTGGGATAAACTTAATTTTCTTCCAAGTAGCTGGTGCAGAACTGTGTTTTGGGTTCAGTGTGAGACTAACTTTACTAACAAAGTAAAGTTTTAGATGTTGCTAAGCACTGCTTGCCCTAAGTCAAGGGCTTTTCCATTTCCATGTTGGGTTGGTGAGTGGGTGCACAAAAACTGGGAGGGAGCAGGGCCAGGAGAGCTGACCCAAACTGGCCAAAGGGCCATTCCATGCCACAGGGCGTCATGCCCAGTGTGTGAACTGGGAACAGCTGGCCAGGAGAGGCCAGTGCAGCACTGTGGGTCCTGCTGGGGGCAGGGGAGGAGCACAGTGTGCTGTGAATGGGGCCCCCTGCAGCAGAGCTAGCCTTGGAAGACATGCAGTGAGCCACTGGCCTGGCTCCTGTCAGTGCATGGCACTCATTTCACCACTTGCTGGCTACCCCTGCACAGCCCTGCAGAGAGAGATCTTTAGGGTTGGGTTGGGGCTCTTCTTCCCACATTTCCTCCAGGTGTCCACAGTATACTAGTCTACTCCAGGCAGCTCAAAGTCTTAAATATAACTCCTTTTACAACATTATCTTTTAATCTTTAGCATGAAAGTAAGAACAGAAGAGTGTGGCTTAAGCAAGAATTCTTCTATCAGATAGAAAAAGTTGTGGGGGTGGTGGGACAGGTTGCTTAGAGAGGTTTTGAAGTCTCTGTCCTCAGAGGACTCCAAATCCTGCGCAGCACAGATCTGGGAAGCCTGAGGAACAGGAGGCAAAACTAGACAATCTGCAGAGACCCCCTTCCAATCTCAACTATTCTGTTGAGAAACAAAGAGCCCTTCAAAGAGTCTTTCTTTTTAAACTTTTCTGTAATTACATAGCATAATAATACTTTTAATTCATAAATTCTTTTTTTCCTTTTTGCATCCAGAAACATTTTTCAGAGAATAGCTGACTGTATTGCTCATCATTGTCTATGAGCCAATAATAGCTGCATAGACAGCAATCAGAGGCCATTCTTTTGTAAAAGTTGTCAAAATAATAAGGTACTGCACATTAATGGGTGGATTACTTGCATATTAATGGTGTGCAAATTTTCTAGTCCTCATAGATAATTTGTACTAATTTTCAATAATGTGTTCTTCTAATTTAGTGATTTACATATTTTACTATTGAAATAGTCCTAAAGCTTCCTGTTCACACATGCACCTTTGAAATGGGCAAAATGCAGATTCCTGGGCTGATAAAGATATTGCTGTCAGAAAGAATTTAATTAATATGAAAACCAAAAGGCAAAGTGCTTTTACACTAGTTCTGAAAAATTTTCAGCAAAACAATCCTAGACTGACCTGAATTACCGAGATTGTTTTTATTAATTTACAATGACCTTCTTTAAGTGGAACAAAATGTCATGCTGATTAATAAATAACCTACTCAGCCTAAATCTAGATCAACTCATTTGAGATATGGGTAGCTTCAGGTTTACAAATACATTGATTTACTGTATCCTCTCACCAGCAAGAATTAACAATTTAGATAAAGGATGCTGAGAAAATCAACATTTCTCTGGAAGACCATGGAGACCTTCTTAAAAAGGCATCTAGTTTGGGTGTCTGGGAGCCAGAAGGAATTTACCTTTACTCCATGATATGCCTCTCAGACTCAAACTTTATGAAAATAAATGACTTTTAGTAAAATACAAAATTAAAATGACATACCTTTCTGCATATTTCTGAGGGATTTCTGAGTGCCAGAGGAATCCTGAAGTACCAGATCAGCAAATCCTTCCAGTGACCAGGAGAACGATGTGGGGTGCAGTATCATGGTAATCAGAGGGCTGGAACAGCTCTCCTGTAAAAGCAGCTGAGAGAGTTGGGGTTGCCCTGCCTGGAGAAAAAAAGGGTTCCAGGGAGATCTTAGTGCTGATTTTCAGTACCTAAAAGAAACCCACAAGAAAGCTGGAGAGGGACTTTTTACAAGGGTATGGAGTGACAGGACAAGGGGAAATGGGGTGAAGTTGAAAGAGAGTGGGTTTAGATTGGACACCGAGAAGAAATTCTTGACTGTGAGGGTGGTAAGGCACTGGAACAGGTTGCCTAGAGAGGTGTGGATGCCCCATCCCTGGAAGTGTTCAAGGCCAGGCTGGATGGAGCTCTAGGAAACTTGGTCTCGTGGCAGGTGTCCCTGTTCATAGGGTGTGGGAGGTTGGAAATGGATTGTTTTTAGGTCTCTTCCAACCCAACTCATTCTATGATCTAAGATTATCAGAGGCAGTTCTGGGTGGGAGTTTGAAAGTGTCATCTGACATTTACTGCTAGGATCAGCCTAAATATCCCTGTTTGAATTCATTACTCCTTGCTGTGTATATGTGAGCATGAAGAGTAATTTACTCCTCCTCCTTGCCTGTTTGTATACACTGCATGCTACCTGAGATGCATTTCTCATGAGTGATGCAAAGACACAAAAATCATTATTTCCACACATGCTTTTTCACAGCAATTTCTTTCCACAAAAATTTCAAAGGCTCCACAGGAGAATAAATGTTTATTTCAAGCCTTTTAATACTTAGTCCTACATTTGCTAGCTCCTTCTTAGGACAGTTTTGTACTT
The DNA here is from genome assembly GCF_028018845.1 of Melospiza georgiana. Classification (NCBI taxonomy): domain Eukaryota; kingdom Metazoa; phylum Chordata; class Aves; order Passeriformes; family Passerellidae; genus Melospiza; species Melospiza georgiana. Next base: position 115,352,585 of record NC_080430.1, read on the forward strand.
CCATTTATTTGCATCTTTTCCTAAGGCATATTCAGTCAAAAAAGAGATGCAAAAAGAGATCAGAATCCCATCACAAATACCTTACTTTCAAAGCCAAGCTTCATGTTGCTAGCTGACAGATAGGTGCATCCTTCTGAGAAGGTCAAAGCCATGCCAAGCCAGGAAAGGCAGAGACCAAAACTCTTCGCCCAGAGCCCACACAGGGGATGAAAACACCTTGTTTATGTACAATGTAAGTAGTTGTATATTTCTTCACAAGCATTAAAATTTAAAAGTGAGACAGGCAGAACATTATTTTTCCGTCAGACTCATCCAAAACATGGGCTGAAGGGAAATTACTTGGGAAATGGCAAGGATCTGTGAGCAGGTAAAGCCTGGCTTGCAGCAGCCTGTGCCTGCTTACTGGCAGTTCTGGATGTCTCGGAGGGCTTGGCCTTTGCCAAAGCCCCTCCCTGTCCTAATGGTGATTCCAAAACTTCCAGGAATTTAGATGTTGAGATCTTTAAGCTAACAGGTATTTATCCTACCACCTTATGTGGCTGGAAACAGCTCAGGAAGCTAATTGCCTTCAATATTATACATTTAGTGTCAAGTCCCAAAGAAAATCCAATCTAAAATACTGTATCAACTGTTAAAGGTAAGAGCAGGCTAAAATAAATCAGGAGCTGCCCAGTGATGCCTGCCAAGCAGCAGCTGATTGCCTCACAAAATGTCACATAATTTTTTTCTGGATCATTGTAGCAAACACTTAATTACTCTCATGAGAAGGATGAAATTATTTTCAGGAGCCTAGAGATGTCAGGTCTATGCTGAGGAGCTCGTACAGAAAAAGGGGAAAGGCTCAAAATTGTTTTGTTATTTATTTGGTTCCACTTGTGAACACAGCTTAATTTCAGGAAGTAGCTGTGATTTTTCCTATGACATTTTGTGTGATTTACTTTAGGACTCAGTAAAGAAGAAAACAGTTCTCACTGTTCTGGTGACTTCACTGCTTCCTTTGAGAATAATCAAGTTAAGAGTAAAAACAGTGGGTCAGGATTAGACCAAAATAGGATAAATTATTTGTTCTTCAACTGTAAAACAATTTATTATGAGAGACAGGCAGATTACAATATTTTAAAGTATTAATTTTCTTGCATTGCTGTGCTTCATTTTGTAAAATCTATGCTCCTTTATTTTTTTACCAAACCAATGTGTTCAAACACACAGATTCTTATGAGACAGTTGTTTAGGGAAGAAAATCTTGTTTAAGGGATTCCTTGCTAATGCTGTAGTTTAGTACCCCAGATGAGCTTTGGCACTCACACCCTTTGTGCCTTTGGGTACTTGGAACTCATGCTCAGATTTGCAGAGGTGCTCAGACTGTGCCACAGAAGCTGCTGAGTTGCTCCTCTCTGAGCCTTTGTCCTGCCTTTTCATTTGCAAATTCTTGCTCCATTTACTGATTTACATTACCCAGAATTCTGCATGGTAATGCACGGAACATGTATAACATTTATATTTAATATGGGCTCTAAATAAGAGGGTTAAATGGTGTTTCTCAGTTTTCATACAGACCTTCTGAATGGCTCAGCATGGAATAGTTTTCCACTCATAAGACTGACAAAGTGAGTCACAGTCCTTAAAAGCCAAGGACATTTCTTCCAACTAGCATAAGCCAATGTTCACTGAAATGCTTGATTCTGATTTTGATGGCAGACTAGTCTTTCTTGCTGCTCTGCATTTGTTCTGCTCATACAGACTCTGTGCAGGTAAATGCATGCTTTTCGTTTCAGTAAAAGAATAGTGTCTTACTGAATGATTTACCTGGAAAACAGTGGCATGCTCTGGTTGTAAAATTGTTTCAGATTCACAAAAAAACTATGCTTTCTCATTTATCCCTTCTGGGTTCTAAACAGGCACACTTTAAACAGGTTCTTACCAACCTTTCCAAATCATCAGGAGAAATAAGTTAGAGGTGTTATAGAACAGAGGAAGAGGTTAGGCTATTGCAGACAGGACAATTTCAGTCCCACTATGTATTTTCTGTGTTTGGTCAGGAGTATGTTTGAAATGAACTCCAGGAAGGAGGCTTGAAGAGACAGTTTGTCTGCCCAGGAGGGGAACATGGTCTTTCAAAGCAGTAGTGTAACAGAGGGAAACAAACCTCAAGTGTGGTCTTGTCATTGAGTTGATTTGAGCAGTGATGCACAAAGATGGGGCACAAAAATAAGAATGTCCAAAATTCAATCCATCTGGAGTGCTGTTCTCCCTCTCTCAGGACAATTCTAGAATCCAGAGCAAAGTGCAGTTCGGGGAAACATGATAGACAGCCTTGGAGAGGCCAGAGGAATAGCCCAGCCTCCAGAATGGAGGGTCAGTCTCTCTGTACATCAAACAGGAGAAATGTGGTTTTGCAGGAGCACATCAAGTGCCTCCCTCTAAAGCTCGGAAACTCTGAGTTGTTTTTCTGTTGGGGTTTTTTGTTGTTGTTCTTATTGGCTCATTTGTTGGGGTTTTGTTTGTTTGGAGTTTTTTGTTTGTTTCTTTATTCCTTTGTCTACTTGAGGCCCTCTGTCTTTAACTTGTAACTCAGTGTCTGTGGTGCCAACGGGGACCTGGGAACTGATACCATTTGTTATGCTGCTTCAAGCCTAAAGCAAGCACAACACTGAGCCAGTGACTTGGGCTGTCTGTAATTACAGTCTCCCTATTCTAGGCAGATATTTCTATAGGGGCAAAAATCACATAAGACATCTCTGAAATAAATGTTAGTGACAGATTGTTAAAGGAAACTCCAGAGCTTTCTATTCACTTCCACAGGCACACTCACTTCTACACAACAGGGATAACCTGACCTCTTTAAGAGAGTATTTGTTTGGTACCACTGATAAATCGGTCCACTGGGATAACACCTGAAGTCTTCCCTTTCTCAAAATATGTTAACAGCTTCTTCTCACTGTCATTCTTATCAAAACAGCTCCTTTTCCTCTCATCATCATTCATATGTCTTTTTAAGATGCTGGATAAATACTCCTGGTCAGCAGATCAATCTAGTTTGCAATGAGTCAAATACAGAGTTTTGTATTCATGCAGCACCATCCTGCAACATTCTCATTGATGCTGCCCTTTAACCTCATACTCTTCAGCAGCCTCTCATTGCCTCCTCTTTATTCTTTTGTTCTTCTTTTTCAAAGGAATTATAGTGTACTTCTCCTTTCGTCTTCTCCACCACCAGTCCTACAAGTGCATTATATTTTCTCCCATCAGTATTTTAACATGGCTGCATAATTTTCCAATCGATCCATATTTTATAAGGTCCAAAACCTGATGAAAATTAATGGCAGAAATCACAGTCAAGCTGGAATGTTACTGTGCAGCCACCTTGTGCAACCAGGCTTTCAGACTCTGAACTACTCAAAGACTCTGAAACCTCTATCTGTTCAGGGACACTGGTTGCAAATCACCCTGTGAATCTTCCTGTCTGAATCAGCTCTGGAATGCAACTATAAACTGCTCTATAAGACCCAAAAAAATTGTATTCATGGCAGCTTTGATTCCTTCTTTAATTTAACTATATTTATTACTTTGCAAGTAAGAATCCTGTGTAGTAATTAGGTTTTGTGTGACCCAGAATATCAGAGATTCTTCTGCAGGTCTTGGTTGGATAGGTACCTCTTGAGTGACAGTGATACTGTGGAGATATTTTTACTCTTTCTATCATGAAAAAAGAGAAATATTATTCTCCAATGGATCATTTAATTTCCGTATGGGCAGAGAAGAGGAGCCCTAATAGCACAAGGAGGAATAGTGCTTCGGCACTAACCCTTAAGTGTCGAGGTTTCCCATTCAAATTGTAGGTGCACAGTGACACCTTCTGGAAGCTGGCAATGAGCGTCCCTGAGCCACTTCCACCGTCTGGGAACTCACAATTTTTGTATGCAGAAGCAAATATTTTTCTGATCAACATTTTGACCAGAGAATTCCTACAGGGTCTATCACATTACTGGCACATACACTAACAGAACATGTTCGTGATGGAAGAGATTTTTCTTTTTAAATCAAGCCTGTAAGGGTTTTCAATTATTCCAAATAATTCAAAGGTTTATGGGGGGAAAAATAGAGGATAGAATTAGAGATGTATGCTAACCTCACGGTTTAAAGCAAAATGTATGCATTTTGGGTGGCATTCTACTTTTAATTAATTAATTAATGTCATACATCAAGTGAGAGGATCAGAGAATATTGTGAAGATTCAATTTGCCAAACATGACAAATTAAATGAATGACAGCTTTTCTTAGTGCACTTGCACTTCAGCAAAGATTTCATTTTTGTGTGTATCACATTGCAGTTTCTAATTAGACCTTCTCTGCCCAAGCCACCACATTCCTGTGTAGTCTGCAAATCTGTCAGAAACTCTGCATCACCGAGGATTTTAAGCATGAGTTGGGCCACAGAGCAGGCCAAGGGCTGTCCAAGGGCTCACAAACCCCCCAGAGCCCACTCCCATCAGCTGGACTGGGCCAGAACGAGGAGTGGAACCATCACTGAGCTGACTCTGACACTCTGAAACCCAGCACTCAGTGCCAATTCAGTATTGCTGGAGAACATATCCCTAGCTCTAACATTGAATTCCATCTCAAATGTTATTTCTCTTTAAGTTTCCTCTGCCTTTGAAGTAACAAAGATGTGATATGTAGGAGGAGAAAGAAACAGAGTTGTGAGCAGAGGTGGCAGAGGCTTCCTGCAGCTTTGGAGCAGACACTGACTGATATAAATACTGAAGTTAAGGGTTTTGTCAGAACCTATATATGGGACTGGACAACCCTGAAAAATACACCACCCTAGAAAATGACCTTACAGTGATGAAGTAATTATCAAAGCACTAAGCAGAGCCACCAACGGCAAGAAATTCTGACTGCACCGAGATCTAAATCACATCTAACCATTCTGATAATGTTTCAAGCCCTAATGTAATGCAATCTCAGGTTTTAGCATCAGATCTTGAGGAAATCTAATCCTCCACAAAAAGGCTGAGACACCCTGTGACTGCATGAATGACATGACAGTGGGACTTTCACACTTTGGCTTACACAAAATAAATTCTACTGATTAATTAGCACACCACTATCAATGTTGATGAAAAATTAAATACTAGCAAGCATCCCTGCAAGTAGGATAATTTAGTGAATGCTCTGTGGGACCACACTACTCTATGGTTGATCTTACATGTTTGAAGATGCCAGTTTATTCTTCCTCCCATCAGCTTTGAACATATATTTCCCACTTGAAGTCAACTACTGATAGATCCATAAAGAAAAAGTGGCTTTGTCTGTAAGAAACTGATGTTGAAAAAACACAAATATTTAAAATTTCAGCAAAGCTGCTTCTCATAATATCACTGGTATTATGTTCACTTCAAAATATGGTTATTTAAATGCATCTTTTATTTTATTTTTCTTTTTACATTTTTAGTTTTTATTAAGGGGTAAGGGAAAGCCTTACCCAATTTTCTTTATGCTGATACATAAAGAAAATTGAAGTTCAGCTGAAGTCCCTGGAAACTCATTCTCCTTCTGAAAATATCTCCTTTCCCAGAAAAGCCTATTAGTCTTCAAAATTATTTGTAACAAGTGCACTTTAATGTCAATGAAAAAGGTAAAAAATGGCTTCTTACTCTATGTTTGAATTGCTCCCTAATCTCCCTAATTCCCTATGAATCAGCTCCATTCAATGGTTTAGAAACTCTCTTTTTAACAATTTAAGGGAGCAGGAAACACTGAAATAGACTAGAACACAAAAGCTGCCATAGAAATGTGTATGACCTCTCCTTGGGCAGGGAGCAGAAGTTCGGGTATGAGACAGCAACCAGCCCTCACACCTTAAAGGAAAACAGGCCCTATAAAAGCTGAAATGTTCATTATGTCACCCATTGATGTGTGACTGCAAGAATGTTGGAATGCAATGTTATTAAATTACAGATACATGTTCTGTATTATCTTTCTTAACACCTCTCCTGAAAAATGTGAGAACAAATTTAAAAAGTACCATATAAGTTTTCATTAAAATATAATAAAATAAAATAAAATAAAATAAAATAAAATAAAATAAAATAAAATAAAATAAAATAAAATAAAATAAAATAAAATAAAATAAAATAAGAAAAGTAACAGATTTCTTCATTTACACCAAGGCAAAATTAGGAAAACATGTTAACTGGACAAGTTTGCAGAAAGAGGGAGGGTGGAGTCTAAGAAACATCCAAAGGGGCAATACTAAATAGCAAAGGCACCCTCATATAAAGCCATCCCTTTCTGATTTAGAATTTTTAAAAACTGCATGCTGGATAGAATTTCCTCCTAAAAGTTTATCAAGAGCTCATGAGTGTAAAGCGAAATATTCAGGAAACTCAAGTAAAGTGTGGAGGTGGGTTTTGTAATGCCTGATATACTGGTAGATAATACCAACATTGAAACCAGATCTCCTGGTCTATTATTTACCATGTATGTTACAGAAAAACAGCGCCACTATAAGGGATAATTTTATTAAATGCACAGCTCACATGCACAAGCTCACATGTAAGGTCTCAATTTTCCATAACTTATTTTTTGAAACAGAAATAAGTGCAAGGTCAAGTACTCCTGAGCCTTGCTAGATTGACATTTGGCTTTCCCTCTGTCCCAGTGAAGTTGAATTAACCTGAACAAAGTAGAGCAGTAGAGGGGACCAAGAGTAAGGTCACAGAGACACATGCAGAGCAAGCTGCTCCAGTGACTGAGGGAATTTTCTTTCATGCATGAGAGATGCATGTTCACATTCCTTTAGGGCGAGAAAGGGTTCCAGTCTGGGTCTCTCAGCTCTCTCAGCTCTAAACCCCATTTCAGCAAAGTGCAAGCCCTTGTTTGTGCAGTTCTGTCTCATGCAGCTGGACATCAGCCTGCATCCATCACTCACGGGGAAAGGAGGAGAAGAAGACTACATTAACAATTTTGTGAGGACTTTATGCCTCCACACCATTCAGCTGTTCCAGCATGTGGCTGTGTACACATGCAGTGATGCAGAGGTGCCTGCCTACAGAGTGAGACAGAGTTGCCTACAAACTCCAATCACTGGAAAATAGTTAGCTTAGGTGGCTTTCTTTATCTAAATCATTTATGCTAGGGAGCATAAATACCATATTTTTATATAGTACTACCCACCATCACTATGCATCATGAATTCTGAAAAAAAAATAAAAAACTTTCTTTAATAAGATGTCAGCTAGAACCATGGAATGGTTTGGGTTGGAAGGGGCCTTAAAGATCACTTCATTCTAAACCCCCTGCCTGTTGGCAGGAACAACAGATCATGACTCTCCTGAGACCAAAGGAAAGGATGGTGAGCAAGAACATACCTTCCAAAGGGGTTACATTCTGCCAGCACTTTATGCCTGAACTTGATCAAGCATTCCTGCTAAGATTTAGGATGCCACTTGGGACTGTAGTCTAGAGAGATCTTAGGAGAGTCACATTTACTCACCAGTCCTGAGAAATGACTGCCTGTCCGGGTAGAGTGAGCAAGAGCGGAATTCAAAAGCCAATGGTGTTAGCGGGTGTTTTGAGCTTGGTCTTAAGCCACATAAACGACCACCTCAGTACACTTACTGAGACTTTGTTCCCTTTTCTCTGCCAAGGAGTGAGGCAGTGTCATTTAATCCTGTCTGGGCCTTGGCAGTTGTAGTTTGGCACAGAAATCTGTTCAACATCAGTTCTATGCTGTCTGCCACAAGCAAAAGGGCAGGGATTCGCAGAAGGGCTCCTTGCCACTGGGCAGGAGGAATACTGAGTGGGGTTGTGGGGTGGGAATCAACCTTTCTATTTTTTCTGCTCTCCTGGAAACATTGTCCAGTTTCTGCTGTAGTTCACCTCTCCAAACAGACCTAGGGGAACTCTCTGCTGCTAAGCAACAGCAAGCTCTCCTTCAGTGTAGGAATGGCAGCTTTCCCCGCTGGTTTCAGCTCTAAGGAGCACCTTCCCTGGCATCAATGGCACCGCACTCATGTTCTCCCATTGCTGGGGCAGTGCCTTTGGCTCTCAAGGGGAGAACCATCACAGTGGGAAGGGCTTTCTTCACACTGTGTATACTTCAGTATACTTCAGTCTCTGTCTCTTTGATGTCTGTTTGTAGGCCAGAAATAGGGACAGCGTTTTGGGGTGGTCTAAACCTTGATGAAATCATGAAACCCCAAACAAAAATAGGTAGAAATCATTGCTAGAGAAAAGGGAAGCAGAGCAGTGATTTTTGTCCGTTCCTGCTCAGGGCCCATGCTGAGTAGGAATGGGCAAAAATCCAGAGAAGGAGCCCATCCAGGCGGCTCCTTCCCTGCCGGACAATGGCGCTCACAGGGCAGGGCAGGGTCCCGGTGCCCGGGCGCTCGCAGCTCGGGGCGGGCCCGGGGAGCTCGGGAGGGCGCGGGCAGGCTCAGCACCCCGGACAGCTCCGGGCGGCGGCGGCTCCGTCCGCGCTCCGCGGTCGGCTTTTCGGGTGGGCATTTCTTGGGAGCTGCTCTTTGGGTGGAGGTTGTAAGTGGCCAAATTCGTTCCGTGCTCCTCTGGCACTGTGGCCAGCCCCGAACCCCAGTGGGCGCTGGCTGGGTACGAGAGCTGTCCTCCGGCCCTCGCCTGAGGGACCGGCTGAGGAAAGTTCAGAAGACTGAGTGTACATGGGGGCAAGGGGGGTGCGAGGGCAGCAGGCTGTGGGCTCACTGCTGCCAGCACTCCAACCCTCATCTTAGCACTGCGGGGCTCTGCTGGCTGTGCCGGGCCCCCGCCTGCCCCCTCGGTGATGCTCACTTTGTGTTTCTCTCTCTTTCTCTCTCTCTCTCTCTTCCCGCCCCGTCCCTCCGCTCCCACACCTCCCCCGCTCGCCGCAGACTCCGAGGCCTGCCAGGGCCCTCGCCTCGCTGTCAGCTCTGCTCTCCAGCCCCTTCCTGCGGCCGCAGCTCCCTGCCCGCCGGCCTTGCCAGCGCTTCGTCTCGGCGCCCCGTCGGGACGCCCCGGAGCCCCGCTTGTGTCCGGCGGGCTTGGCGGCGCTGCTGGCCGGGAGCGGGGCCCCTGCGCGCTGCCCGCTCGCCGCCCTGCTGCGGGGCCGCTGGGCTGAGCCGCCGCCGGCCCCCGCCCCGGCCCCGCCGCCGCCGCCGCCCAGCCGCCTCCCCCCGGAGCGCCGGAGATGCCCGGCGTGCCACGGAGCCGCGCCGCCGCAGCCCCGCGCTGCCCCCGAGCCTCCCGGCGCCGTGAGTACCGCTCCTGGGGCCGCGTCCACCCCTCCTCCTCCTCCTCCTGCTCCTCCTGCTCCTGCTCCCCGCACCAGGGAAGCCGCTGTCCGCCCAAGTGCCCTCAGCCGCCAGCGGCGTGGGAGGCTCGGGGGCGCCGGGCGAGCTCCGCGGCAAAGCCCCGGGCGCCACAGTGAGCCCGCTGCTCCCGCCTGCCATCCCCAGCCCGCTGGTCCCCTCTGCCATCCCCGCTGGTCCCCTCTGCCATCCCCAGCGCCCCCGGGTCCGCTGGCTCCGGCGAGGCGGCTCCTGCGGCCGCCCTGCTCCGCGCCCGGTGTGCGGGCGGGAAGGGAACAGCCCCGACGGCAGCCGGGCGCTCCGGGAACCGGGAACGCGCAGAGCGTTCACGCACCGGATCACTCTTGGTTTCACGGGAAGACAGTGTCGGTCTGGCCGGCAGGTACTAGCAAGCCGCAGTCGTCCCGTTAACCCTTGTTCCGGCAGACGGCTGCCCGGGGGGTGGAGGCGGCGGATCCTTATCGGTGAGAGAATCCCCTAAACGTGGCGATGTTCCTACGGGCGCCTCCGGGGAGCGGGGTGAGCGCCCAGCCCGGCACACGCGGTGCCCGGAGCCGCGCTGCCGCAGCCGTGTCACCCCTGCCCCTCGGCGGCGAGCCTTGCGCCGCTGGGAAGCGGGAGGCGGCTAGGGCAGGGAAAACGTGTATCTCAACACGCAATTACTTAAAACGCGAGCGTGTTCCAGCGCCGGGTTGACAAGCCCGGCTCTCCTCTAAGGCATCTGTGAGCACAGAAGCACCAGCGCCGAGCCCCGCGGCGGCACCGCCGCCTCTCCAAGCCCTTCCCACTCCCTCCCATCGGCGCACACACACGCACACACACAAACGCGCACACACACTCCCCGCTCACACGCTCTCACGCCGTTCTCTCCGGCGTTTCTCCCTGCGGCGCCCGTCCCATGGCTTCCCCCGCGCCCTCCCCAGCCCGCCGCCGCCGAGCGGGCGCTGCTGTCCTGTTCAATCCCCTTGCAAACCGGCCCTGAGCCGGAGCAGCCCCCGGTGTTCCCCTCGCCAGGGGCGATCCGGCGGCAGCCCACGCCGTCGGGCCGTGCCGTGCCGTGCCGTGCCGGGGCGGGACGGGGAGCGCGGGCTGCCGGCCTCGCTCCCTGCGGCTGCGGGCACGGCGAGCGAACCCACCCGCGGCCGCACCGAGAGGAGCCCGCGGGGCCGGGCGCATGCGTGGGGCCGGCGAGCCGCCGCTCCCGGTCGCCCAGCCCGCCGGGACCGGAGGGGAAGCGTGGGAGGACGCCCGGCCGGGCCCCGCTGCCGACACCGTGAGTAGCGCTCGGTGCCGCTCGGCGGCAGCCGGGCACGGCATCCCATCCATCCATCCCGAGCTGCGGGCAGGAGCGGGCAGCCGCGACCCCCGTGCTGCAGCTGGAGCCGCCCCGGGTGCGGCGGGACGGACGGGACGGGACCGACAGGATGGGACGGGATGGAACGGGACGGGACGGGACGGTGGCCCCGCGGCCAGGGCGGGACGGCGGCTGCGGCCGCCCTCCCCGGGAGGAACGGCGGGGACTCGGCGCAAAAGGCGTTTCCCCCGCTCTCCCGGAGGGTCGGGAGCTGCGAGCCGGGAGCCCTCGGCGCTCGGGCTCTCCCCGCCACGTCCCTCCCCAGGAGCTCCCCGCGCAGAGCCCGGGTGGCACCCGGCTGACCTCGGCCCCGGGAGCGGGCCCAGGATCCCTCCCCGGGGCAGGATCGCACCCCGGGGCCGCCACCTCCCCGGCCCCAGCGCAGGCACCAGCCCGGCTCGGCCCCCGCTCAGGGCCCCTCTGCCCCGTCTCACGAGGATGCGGCAGCAGCCGTGCAGCCCCCGGCCCGCCGCGAAGGGGGTCCCGCTCGGAGAGCGTCTGCTCTCGGGGCCCGGGGCTCCCCTGCCAAGTTAGAGAGAGAAGCAGCAACAGGCGAGTGTTTCCGTAGAGAGACTTCCAGGGCCAGCCTGCCTCGTCAAGAGAAAGAGCTCTTCCCGAGCTCTGTCATTAGGTAATGTCAGTGAGTAAGAAAAAGCAGGTAACGAAAATTGGACACAAATACAGAAAGTGAAATAAGATTATCCTTGTAGACTCCAGTAAGAACCCACAATAATTTAATAGTGGTGTAATTTGCTTTATGCAACCGTTCCATTATTCATTTTTGCTGTTGAAAAATGTAAAATGAAAACTTTTCATATGATGCTTGTTGCTATGATGTAATGGCAAGGAGTCTCCCTGTACCTCTGTTGCACAAACAGAATGTCAGCATCGAATCCAGTGCTCTGCAGAGCTGTGGAGGCGGCTACACCACTGCTCTATTACTGAACCAGAAGCAATAAACACCAGTTTGACTAAACAGAACACCGGAATCATTATCCACTAGGAGATTCCTAGTGGTGGTTCCTAAAATTAGGAACGTCATGTTAAAATTGGGAGTGTCTCTCTAAACTCAGAGCCAACTGAGTGTAAAACTAGCACTGTGTTTTATAAAATGCTCAAAGGTGAGAGAACAGTTACTTTATTTCCTCTTTGGTTTTTTATCTCCTCCTCTCATCAATACTTACTTTGATATCTTTACTCTGGGTCCCAAATACTTAATCATGGAAGCATCACCTAAGGGGTTATACACTCTCTACCCCTTGCTTAGAACAGAGTAGTGATGTCTGAGGACTGAGCTTAAAGTACCGGGGAGGAGTTTTCAGGCTGCAGGGTCCCTGTGTCTCTTGGAGCTCAGGTCAAATGTTGACGGAGTTGAAGCATTTAAGCAACTATCAGTACTCAGTCACTTCCAGAAATTCATCCCATCTTCTTGTCACTAAGAGAAGTGACAAAGGAGACCGTAAGTCTTGGAAGTACTCTGGAGATCCCCTGGCATTCAGAAGTAAGAGGACTCTTAGCTAGAGGTTCATTACTCCTCACTTGCTGTTTTCAAGACTTGTCAAAGCTGGGTGAAGCAAAGAAGCCCAGGAAATGTCATGGTCAAAGTGAATGTGAGCTAAGCCAAATTCTGACCTTCCTTCAGCATTTGGTACTGCTCCTCCTGGCTGACACTGCAGGCTGGCACTACAGCCGAGCTCCCCAGGCAGAGGGTTGCTATCACAGAGCCTGCCCTGCGGAGCAGCCAGATGCCAGCGTAGTACAATCCGAAGTGAATCGCGACAATCGGAATCAATAGGAAACAGTGTGTGAATCACCGCTTAATGCACTCCAGGGTGAGTCATCCCGATTCAAACCAGCTTTCAGACCAGCACAATGTCAGTCAGCTTCTCACACAGTTCGATGTGAGTCAGATCTCAGCACCGAGTACAATGTGAAATGAGTCACTGACTAACACAGCGCCATGTGCCTCCAGTACCCGGTGCGAGTTGTCAGAGCTGCTGTGTGATGTGAGTCACTTCATAGTACAGTAAAACGGGGCTTTTTGGAGGCCATTCATAATTAAGCACAATGCAACCAAGCGCTCAGGAGGAGATAATGGGAGTGAGCAGAGTAAACTGCTGCAGGCACCAGCTTCACTGCATAGTAGAGAGGTTTGTAAAATATTAGGAAGAGTGATTTTTTAAAATGTTATTGTTTCTTAAAACAAGCTGCATAAAAATAACTAGAAGCAGGTGCTTTCTCTGACATCAGAGCCAGCAAAAGCAGGGTTGAAGCAGTGGTAAAAATCCCAGCGCTGGAGAAGTCTGTGGGGGTTTTTGTTGGTTTTTCTTCTAAGAGAACTGATCAGTCAGTGTGGCTGACATAGATCCACTGAGGCCAACCCCAGCTGCCACAGAGGACAAGGCAAGGGACGCTGACAGCTTGTGCTGTGCAGACTAGAAGATCCTGACACTGATTTAACTTAATTGCAGTTTGCAGTGACCTAGTTTGTGAAGGACTCAGCATGGGATGAAGTTATATCCATACTTACATTCATAGTACCCCACTGTCATAGCATCCACTTAATCAGCTGGACCAAAACTACAGATTACTTTTGTTGCTTTTTCTATGCAACTAGTAAAGAACTTTTTAATGTCTTTCCCTTATTACAGGAGAAATAGTGACAGTGACCCTGCTAATTACATGTTAGAGTAACATTTTCAATGAAGTCTCTTGTGATAAAATCCAAACTAAAGAAATTCTTTACCCAGAGCAGATATAGACATACATCTGAAACACAAACAAAGCCTCCACAAAAATCCCACTGAAGCCCCAAGTAACTAGGTTTCTAACAGGAAAGTCAGATTTTACTCAGAGAAAGCCTTTAGTGCAGGAAGTTTTTGCAGAGAGTGCCTCCTGGTGGCCAACTGGGCCGAAGTGAATACCAAAGAAGGAGGAGCAGAAGACATCTAAGGCATCGGTAGAAAAATACCTGTGACAGGTGATCAAGGCACCATTTACCTCTTGCTGTGTGGATGTGATACCCTTTCAGCCATTCCTTTTGAAATGGAAAGCAATCCTTTAAGCTGGATAGATGAACTTGGCTCCTCTGAGCTGCTGCTCCTCTGGAAAAATAAATTGAGTAAAACAAGCAAAGGTACTAAGTTTCTGGACATTTGACAAGAAAGTGTCCCAGAGCTGTTAGTTAGAGGATAACACTTTTACTTGCAACTTTGTCCACTGAAGGCTTTAACAGGCTTGGGCAGAGCAGTGACATAAAAAGAGGTTTATTCCATGTGCTGCCACTCTCCTTTCTGCTAACCTCTGTCTTGCAGTCACAAACTCTCATCCATTTCAGGCACCCCACTACAATATGCCAAATCTCCAAAAATACAAGGTAACTTCCAGGAGCTCTTGCTCTTAACCTACTAAGTGGGCAATCTGACAACTATGCCTAAAGCATGTGCATATGTGTGGGCGAGTTCATTAACATATATTAGAATTCTTTTCTGACTAAAATAGCACACTGCTTAATGCAGAAAGCCTGCTTGTCACATTTGTCAATGAAAAGGAAGAAGCACGAGCATCAAGTTTCCTGTTCATATTTCAGCTGACAGTGAACTGCCACAGGCTTCAGTGGGAGTTTGTTGCAGCCCCAAATATATCTGAATTGTTAAAAAATAGATTTAGAGATTTATTTGGAACTTGACCCCAGTTGCAAGCCTCTTATGACATTAGTAGATAAGAACAGAATCTCTTCCAACTCACTGGTTATCATCACTAGGAGGATCCAAAATCAAAGCAGCAACTGTGAGAGCTACGTAACCCAAAGCTTGCTGACACCAAGAGGTGCCTTTCATTGCTTCAGTGGAGTTTGGACCAGGCCTGAGCATTTACTGAAAAGTAACTGGGCTATATGATCCACATCTGTGCCCTCACTCCAAGTGCTGTCAGCTCGTGTTCCAGCACAGGGCTTCCCAGGCTGTGCAGTTACTGGGGAAGCTTCATACTGTGGCCGTGCAAATCAGCCCCAAGAACAAGCTAAAGGCTTGCACACCTGCCTGATGGTGATGCACACAAGGAGGGAACATTAGGTCTCAGTAATTAAGTTTAAGTAATAGAATCTTTGCACTCTGAGCTGAAAAAATGACATTGCGTTTTACCATAAAGTGGGAATAAAAGTAGAAAGTTTTGTCTACAATCTTCTGCGTATTCTTGGGTTTGGGGCTTTTTTTTTTTTATTTGGTTGAGGTTTTGTTTTGGTTTTTAAATTGACATTTGTGGCTTAGATTTTAAATATACCTCCTTTGGGAATGCTATTTTCTTGGTAGCCCACCCTTCTGCTGAGAAATTAGCAAATACTATAAATGTTACAACTAAGCCAAATATCACCTGAGGTGTTTTTAATCAGGGAAATAATTTTCACTCCTGACCTTTACACTCCTTTATAAGGTTATAAGTGTTTATAAGGTTACATGGAGAAATGCTTCATAATCTGAATGTCAGATAGGTATGCCTTGGAATTATGCAAAAGTTATGACAGACGTTCTTATCTCATCACCTCAGCATTACTCTTAAGGCACACAGTGGTTTTGCCACTATTGTCAAAAGTAGCATCACTGATGCTTGCCTAAATCCTTGGACTTCTTTTTTTAAATTACTTATTAGCATTCAATAATATGAGCACATATATTTTTATATATTCATAGATGCTATCTAGCAGGATAAGAAGCAAGAACATGTGCCATTAATTTTCCTCTGTTTTTATTTCATTGCCATTCAGGGACAATTTCATAATGGACTCAATTTGTTGTTATCATTACATAGAGAAGGACATCTCTTTCCTTGGGAGATCCAGAAACTCTGCACCTAGGCATCTGCAGAGATTCTACATTGGACTGGCTTGAAACAATGAACCAGCTGGAGACAAGCTGATCACCTCTGACACACTTCTACTCCCTGTTCTCATTTAAGTATTTGAGTAATTGGCACTGTCCATGTGGAATTTAGATGGTTCTGTGGATTATTCCAGGCAGGATCCACTGCCTGGGAAAGTTTCTTTATGTTCCAGTGTGCTGATTAAAATCCAGTGCGGAGGATATCCAGAAACTCCAAAGCTACAAAATCAACCCAATTCTGCACAGACTGCAGGTAGTCAGAGGAGGCTTGTATGTGACCAGTTACTTGTCCACAGTCAGAAGAAACTTCCTGCAGATGCAAAAATGATCATGCAGGATAGACTCGTGCACACAATTTAGGGAGGTAGAAGATGCTTTGTAGCTCCAGACAATCACCAGGGATGGATTATGCATGTGCTGGAGCGGTCCCAAGGCACATGAGACAGCAATGTGTAGGATCTGAGCAGTAATGCAGGTCCCAGAGCCTCATGTGACCCAGCCAACACCACCACTATGAGGACCTGTGCAACAGAACCCCCTCTTGCCATCTAGACACTGACACTGACTGTCCCATTCAAGGACCTGATTCCTCACAGTGAGTCAATGTTAGCAAAATGAGACCCTACTGACTATTTGTGTTACGCTCAGCAATCGGCTGAAACCATCCCCACTCTGAGTATAAACAGAGCATGAGATGGTAGGGTTGAAGTCCTTTGGTTACAGGTGCCTTACATCATTCCATCAGTAGCCTAAAAGCATTTTTGGATTCCTCAGGAAACATGTACAGGATAGCAGTCCTTCTCCAGTTTTCTAATGCTCTGTCTAACCCATTTTCAAACAAGGCACATTGCTGTTCCAGATGGTGGGGACAGAGAAGGCAGACTCCAGTCTCAAAGTGCAGAGAACACCCAGTACAGAGGGTTCTTATACAATTTTTTCATTCCCATAGCACCTTCAGAGTGGTCTGGAAATCTGATGTCCCAAAGTAACAACTGTAAAATTACATGAATAGAAGACCTTTTCACTATGAGGTCTAAAAATATCCTCTCTTTTTTGCCCCAAAAGAGCCTGAATCTACTGAAGGCAAAATAATAACCACTTCAACTCCCACAGATCCACAAATCAATAAAGCAATTGCTTAAATTGTTGCTAATGTGGGCTGTACTCTAAAGGAGCAATGAATTTTGTTAATTCCTACAAATAATATTCACTGGATTAATTGATAAACCTATTATCCATTCCTGCACACAGCACAACTCAAACCAGCAACTGCCTGGCAAGCAGCTCTGGTGGATGCAGCAAGAAGCAGCAGAGTGTGATGGAAAGTTTCCATGTCCTACAGTGAAATTCTGGATATATTAGAAGCAGCAGAAAGATACCTACATACATAAAATAAAGCTCTTTTGAAGTGAGATAAACAGTGCTGAGATAGATCACTTATTGCTTGTTCTGTGTGACCAGCCTGACACGGTTTTGTCCTATGGGACTTAGTATTAAGTGCACAAAAGGAGTTTCTACAACTCTGTAATAACCTGCACCACTGCTCAGCTCTCTACCTTGCCACCCTGTAACATGGACCCTGGATCATATTTAGCCCAGGCCAACTCATTATTAATATGAATTAGAGATATGAATGTGTGAACATAAATTACCTCAGAACTAAGAGTGGATGTATTAGGCTATATAAACAGCACATGTCTGTGTGCTGAATCCAAGTGACATTTTTCTAATCAATAAAAATAGTTTACTGTCCAAAGCAGCCTGAAATATTGTTAGATATATGATCCTTCAAAAAATGTTTTATATGCTATCACTCTCTAATTGAAATGTGAAAATGCTCCATTTAGAAAAGTACAGGTATCCATAAGGAAATTAATACTTATTCATTCCATTCATGTGAATCTGAATCTGACAGGAAGAAATCTGAATCTACAAATACATTCTACATTTCAGTGATCCTTTCACATTTTGAAACATGAAAAGTTGGGGAGGGACAGTTGGAAGCTATGTTATTTTTTCTGATTTTCTATTTCTGGTCATTTAGGCATTGCTTGTCAGATTGGGCCTTCAGAGTTTTAAAATGGGTTGTAGTTTCTGTCTATATTGTTGTTCTTGTATTTTATTCCTCCTGCTACACAGGTGCATCTTCTGCTACCGTGTCGTGCATTTGTCTCTTGGGAGAGTGGGCGGTTCTCACAAATACGAAAATTATTAAGCTCTACAAGACAGAAATAAATTCAACATTGAAAAAACCACAGTAGCCAAAGTGCAGCAAAATGTAATGCTGCACTCTGCTAAAAAAACATTCTTTCTTCTCCTGACACTTCTGTTGGGTTCATGACACCATCTGTACATTCCCTCTCGAGTAAAAACAGCAGTTTTTCCTAAACCTGGATGAACATTTTAGAAAGAAAAGCTTTTAACCCCCAAGTATTTATCTTATTAGATTCAAGTCTGATATTATAGATGAAAAAAAGAATTCAAAATTGGTAGCAGTTAATTTTAATTCCCCTAATTGTCATGCCTCAAAAGAAAGTTTAGCAACCTGAAACAAACCTACACACAAAGGGATGTCGTGACACAGGAGGATGACTAGCTATGTATCCAAAAATCAAATACAAATAAGATTAAGAAAGCCATACTAATCTTTGTACAAGCTAGCATTTCATCTCTCAAAGACATCTGTCACTTACATATGGCACAACTTTCAGCATAACAGGGAGAGCACTATTAAGTGCTGTAGAGCAAATGTGAAGCTCAGAGATGGGTCAGAAACGAACAGGGACCTCAAGGGGACTTGTCATTTCATCAACAACACTTATCTGCACAGTCTGCAAAATGCAGTCTCCAAAAAGTCTTCCTACAACTGTGCAAAAAACCAACCAGTGCATCCACCAAAAACTGTTTCATGCTGTCTTCAGCTGGGGGGCTCAGTGAAAACCATGTAATTATTAACATCTAGTTTTGTGTTTCCTCCTCACCTTCACAGAGCACAGAGACAAACGTTTTTAAAAACTGTGGCTGTGAGACTATCAATGGAGAAATGAGTATTGGCCCTTCACCCTTTGCTACAAAGGGAGCCAGCAGGTTTAAGACATCCTCAGTATTCACCAAAGGCCAGATTTTCAGGAGAGCTCAGGTGTCTCACTCAAGGATCATGAAGCCTGTGAGTTGGCTAATCAGGGGGAAAAAAGAAAGAATAAAGAAAGAATAAAGAAAGAATAAAGAAAGAATAAAGAAAGAAAAAAGAAAGAAAAAAGAAAGAAAAAAGAAAGAAAAAAGAAAGAAAAAAGAAAGAGAGGTCCTAACTACTTCTATTCTGTATGACTATCCTTAGGATGGCCTTCAAGTCAAAACCTCAGGAAACCCTTTCAACTCCTGGGCTGATACACCTCTGTGCCAAGAGCTCTAACTCTCCAGGACCCCTCACTTGTACCTTTTGCTCTCATAGCATTCCCAGGCACCTGAAGAATTCATTAGCCCTTTGCCTTCCATCACAGCACTTAAATGAGTGAATCTTCCAAAGGATTCAACACCTTAAAACTTCCATGGGGGAAAATCAGTGACTTAGCTTTTTAGTTCCCTTGAGGCTGTGGCCTTCAGCACTTCTGGGTAGGACTTTGAAAGCAAACAAAAAAGGAAAAGAGAGAGAGATGTTTCTCACTCGCCCCTTTGTTTGTTGGTTGCAGCCCATGGGATCGGAGAGGACGGAGATCCGCAAACGGCAGATGGCGGCGACCCCGGAGAGCCCAGGGGCTGCACAGGCCCAGCTCAGCACGGGGAACCGAGGCTCCAATGCCTGCTGCTTTTGCTGGTGCTGCTGCTGCAGCTGCTCATGGTAACCCCTCTCATTCAAACCTCTAGGGAACACAATAGCAGGGAAGGGACACGTAGATCCTGCGCAGGGCAACATAAGCCAAAGAAAAAAAATTGTATAATTCTGCAGATCTGGGACACAAAGAGATTGCTGTGCTCTACCACTAGACACAACCCTCTACTCCAGCATACTCCTTCTTTCCCCTGCCATTGAAATAACAGATTTTAAAAGAAATATCTGTACAGTATCTCTAATGCTCTTTTTTTGTCAATATTGTGCAATGTCTGTTTTGTGCTAACCTCAGCACTGAGCTTCACCAAGTGCTCCCACTAAAAACTGAAAGCATTACCAGAATATGTCAGAGGTTTATTTTTAGATTTGGGCCTTGGCAATCAGCACCAATGGTGTTAAATGGAGGTAGGGAAGGTGGAAGAATTTTTAGGTCAAAAAATGAATAAGCAGGTGCCCAGCACATTTCTTTTCCCCTGGAGGTAACTGGATCTGTTGTCATTAATTAGTATTGCCAACTCATGGCACCTGCAACTCATATGAAGATAATCATTGGGACCAGAAACTTTAAACACTGTGGGTGTGGGTATTTGCTGAAGTTAAGAAGCAAAGCAGAAAAAAATTCAGAAAAAACCCCACTACAAAAGTCCTACTCCTGTTAAGGAAGAGAATTTATCAATCAAAGCAAAAGAGGAGGAATCACTTGATTCCTAAATTAACAATGTGTTCACCTTCACTTTCTTACCAGCTCCTTCAGATCCAAGTGATTTCATTCTAAATTGAAGCCAATCTTCCCATACTCAAAATCCCTGTATCTGGTTAGGGCAAAGTTTTACCTCATGGGTAAGAGTAGAACTTGCATTCAAGTAAACAAAAGTCTTAAACAGCCATAGAGTTTAGCCAAAATTCTGACAGCAAGTACATCCTTCTTAGAGATTAACTATCCACCACATAAACACTTCAGAGCAAGGAAACCTGACACTGAGGTGATGGAAAGAGGTCACAAATAACCTTACAGCCTGGGCTAGGAATCTATTCCACTAGTGTTGTTTTCCAATAGCATCTTGTGGCAAATGCTTTGGAGAACACCATTAGAAGGCAAGGGAAGAACAGACTGATAATTTCCTTGCTGTTGGTACTCAGCTCATCAGAAGCCAAGACACACAGGATTCTGCCCTCCCTAATGCAAATAGTGAATATTTTGCAAGGACAAAAGGCTGCTTGGAGGTTTGGGGTTTTTTGTGAGATGCCAAGAACTCAGGCTCTGATCCTACCAAGCTTTTCAGCAGGTGCGTAAAGGTGAACCAAGGTAGAATTTAGAGAGATATTAACACTCTGCCTGTACAGGATCAGTTTGTGTCCTATTGCATGTATGTTAAATCATCCCACACAAATTCCAATGCCATTTCAACAGCTGTCCAGTGCAATTGCAAGTGGCTCAGTCCAGAGCTGCATTACACAAAAATGGTTTTCAGTTAAATGAAAAAATAAGACACATTTATATACTACGTCATAGTATATAAAATTTGCATTTTACCTTTTAAATTGTTGATAAAGTACTTTCTTTTTGTGATTTTACCTGATATTTTCCAGGATGCTCATTTTCTGTGTATCTCACCATTCAAACAATTCAAAGAAAGCAATTTACTCAATAGGTCTGTGAAAGTACCCAGATTTCATGATGCTTATAATTCCTATTAGCATTTCAGAATCATCTGGGCAACCAATACAGGCTCAGAAACAGAGTAGCTTGTTTCAGCTTTAAAATAATTTCTGATTTTTTTTGAAACAATTGTTTTCTAGTAGCAAGAAATGCAAAACAAACCGTAATTAAGCTATTTATGTTCCCCATTCATAGACCATTTCCTCAAAATAGCCTAAGCTCTTGGAACAGAAAGATTATGAATAGGAATAAAAATAACAGTCTCCATGAGTCATGCTGCTGAGCTGCTGAACATCCAATATTCAGCATATTGTAATAGTAGATTTAGAATGAACTGAGTCTCTCAGCTGGATGCTCAGAGCCTGCGTTCATTCCTGCAGTCAAACCCAAACCTCCAGCCTGTTACTCTTCCAGATCCCGAGAGGATACAGTACTGCACTACTCTCTTTATTGTTTACTTGTACACTTCTAGGGAAA
Source organism: Melospiza georgiana (assembly GCF_028018845.1). Classification (NCBI taxonomy): domain Eukaryota; kingdom Metazoa; phylum Chordata; class Aves; order Passeriformes; family Passerellidae; genus Melospiza; species Melospiza georgiana. Next base: position 115,374,090 of record NC_080430.1, read on the forward strand.
GAGCCTGCCTGTAAGCAATTTTCTGAAGCATGGCATGTTCTCTTAGGGAGGCTTTTGTTATTTCTTTGGTCTTTTTCCTTTTCTGTGCATTATCCCATAAGGCTGTATTCCTTTCTATTGGATCTGTTGGGTCCCCTCAATCCAAAAATAGTTCTGATAAGAGTATCACTGCCTGTCTGTGTGTGAGAATACATATCACTTTACATATTCAAAAAATGCCAGAACCACTGGTAAAAAGGGTAGTAAAGGTTTGAGACCCATATAACCTAACAGAAAAAAGAACTAGCATTACTACTTACATTTTTCTCTTTTTTTTTTCTTTAAAGGTAAGTTGACATAGTTCATTGGTTTGAACATATGGTTCAGATATTGCTGAAAAAAAGTGTTTGCACTATCTGCTCTCCATCTCAGCAATACAAAAGCTTTCCTATATCTTCCACACATGGACCACTGTGGCAAAGAGAAAAGTAGGTCTCTGCAGATTATGGACTAATGGTAGACAAAGACAGAGAAGGAGATGCCCAGTAAACAATAAGGCTGCAAATAAGAGTTGGCCAAGAGTTTAGAATGCAAAATAGGCAGAAAAGTCCACTGGTTTAACCAAAAACCTTCCTAGAGATAAATGAGATTCTTAGAGATTAAGGCAGCAAAACTTAGAACATTAGCATGAAAGAAAGGTAAGATACAAAGGAAGAAATTAAGTTTGGTATTTCCCTAGAAGTTATAGCAACTGTGTTGCCTTGTTTCAGCTGGAGGACCCGTTTCAAATAAATAACAGGCAATACAAAATATAAAAAACACAGGGACCTTTTCTTCTTGACATATTTTAAGTAGCTTTACAGATTACATGATAGCATGTGTGTATGCATATGCATTTCTCACTAAGCTACCATAGCTTGGATGAACTGAATGTAGTCCCCACTCCCAAAAAAACCCCAAAAATTCCATTTTCAAATCCAGTTTCAAATGAAAATTAATCATCTAAAACCACAAAAGAAATTTTTAAGAACTAGAGCTATCTTAACTAACATTTGATGAAAGAAGCAGGAGTTCACAGCTACAGGACATCAAAAACTGTCAGTGATCACTAGTGACTGCATCAAACTTTGTTTTTGTAATGCTACAAACAAGTGTTTCCATTCAGACATACTCAAAATGGTATTCAGCAATGATAGACCTGCTCTTTGTGCTCCAGATCTCACATTTTGACACATATATTAGCAATTTGCTAAGATGCAATCAATCACCTCACAATCTGGCTGTATCTACATCTGAACTCTGAAAGTGCTTACCCTTCCAAAACCACACAGAGAAGTCTTTAGTTCACTTAAATCTTGTGTCCTGCTTCTGAACTCTGGCTTTCCTTTCATGGTATCACCATTCCAAACCAGAGTGTTGGCCCTCATCACAACTGAGGAGAAAAAAAATGCTAACAAACAAATCCAAACCCACCTACCTTGAAACCTAACTCACATAAAACCAGTGCATCAGGTCCAGCTTAAGTAAAAGCATTGCACTGAGCATACACACTACGAAAACAGAGAATAAATAGATTTGGTATGTGACAAAGGGTATGCATCATGCATCCCATACACACTTGTGTGTGTGTATATATATCTATAGAATTGGACCTGACAATCCTTACAGGTCCCTTCAACTTGAGATATTTTATGGAACTATGTTCCTTCTGTAGAAAATTTGCATTATAGAATACTAAACAGCTTTCAGCTACACTCAAGGTTTATACAATTGTAAAAATAAGGTCAGAATGTAACTGTGGGTAACGTGCCTATCATTAGCTTCTGTTCTTTTAGAATTTTTATTTTTAGTATAGAAGGAAAAGTGTCTGGTGAATGTTCAGCGTTTTTCTCTACAAAGTTGACTAAAACTTTGTTTGCTACTTTTCAGTCTTACTGTTAGAAATCAAGAAGAAGAGAGAGCAAGGAGAACATCTCATGAACTCCAAGCAGAGGGTATTCCAAACTGTGAGGAAAGGTATGGTCTTTATTAAGTGTTCTGTCAAGCTAAAATGAAACAAACCCAACAAGCCATACTAAGTAATTGCAATAGTTTACCTGAAATATGAAAATAACTATTATCTACTTGTCATTTACACCCAATTTGAAAGTCACCTGTTTTTTTACCTCCTAATGAAACAAAGGTCTGATCTATAATATTTTACTCCATTCATATGCAGCATGTAAGCACATCCCCACTCCCATGACAAATTAAAACCAGCATTGTAAACTGAATTTTTCCCTTTTTCCTGAAATAATTTAAAAATACACCCTGTTTCACCCAGCAAGTATGCAATGAGCTTAACCAACAGTGTTCAGCCTAACAGAAATAATATACTGGAGCTTTAATCCTCCCAAAAGTCAGGCAACAGTTTCTTCAGAAATGCTCAAACAGGTAAAAGCACCTGCAAAATGGTAACATACAGGTGGGTGCCTTTCAAAGGGTTTAAATCATTGCTTCTTTATATGTATTTTCATTCAATTTTTAACCATAATTTAACAAGGAATATTAGGGATAGAAAAAATGTCCAGCTGTTACACGGGTACTTCTTTGTTACAATTACTCTGAGCACTAGCAATTTCTGCATGAAAGCAGAGGCAATCACCTGCATCTGAGCTTTTGATAAGCACACTTTCAAAAAACATCTTATAAATGTGTTTACACGAGTTTGCACTTGGGTGGCTGCAACGAGGAATCAGAACCCCATGAACCTCACAATTTTGTTCCATTGTGAGGGCAGATGCCTCCTGCCAGCTGCAAACAGCTTCAGTAACAATCATTCATTTCTCTCCTCTTGCTCTTCTTCCTCCTTAAGCCCTGCTCCCACTCTTGAAGAAGTAAATGCCTGGGCTCAATCATTTGACAAGTTGATGCTCACTCCAGCTGGCAGAAATGCTTTTCGTGAATTTCTGCGAACAGAATTCAGCGAGGAAAACATGCTTTTCTGGATGGCCTGTGAGGAACTAAAACAAGAATCCAACAAAAGCGTCATTGAAGAAAAAGCAAGACTAATTTATGAAGATTATATTTCTATCCTCTCTCCAAAGGAGGTATATTGCTTTCCTTAATACATTCTTTGATGTTTCTTTGCACAGTTAGTTCTAAAATGTGTTTAAAGCAACAGCAATACTTAGGAAGAATCGTCCCCCGCCCCCCACATTCCACTGTCATCATGTAGATATTTAGGGGAAGAAGGCACCCACCATTGAGGTGAGATGGTCAAAACTTTCATTGGTTGTAAGGAAGTTCTTCCTATGCTACCCTGCCATGCTTATGTGGAATTTTTAGTTTGAGGCACAAATATATGGCTGATCACATTCACCTTGCCCAACTCAAACTTTATTTGTTGGACAAATCAGTTTCTTTTCTCCTTACACTCAGAGGAGGGTGTATACATTTCTCCAAAAGCACAGTAACCACAAATAGTGTCATTTTCAAAGACAAATTTCTCACAGAGCAGCTGACAAAATATGGCATAGAACAAACACAATTACTTCCCCAAAATTTTCAAAACTATTTTGCTGTTAGCAAATATGTCAAGTTTCAAAGACACCTCAGTACAGTTTGAATATAATCCTGCCAAGCAGGCTAGAATTTGAAACCTTTCAACATCCTTGCAAAATTGCAATTTAATTTTTTTTTTCTGCCAGCTATACTTATGTACTTATAAAAATGCTGTTTAAATCTACCCAGTCTGTTCCTGCAATACTAATGTCTCTCGACAGACACATAGGACCTGCAGAAAAAAAAAAAATTACATTACTGTATGTTGTATGGAATCATTATATAGCCCTACCTGTGGTTCACATCAACTCACTCTGCTTTTTAACAGCAATTTGATTAAGAAACAGCTTCCCAGGCTACACTGTCCACCTGCGTCATACTCTTACTCCAAACTCAGTCTCTTTATAACAGAACCAACTCTCCAGGAAATGAACTGTCACAAAAAATTATAAATGCTCTCTACTACAGAGCAGGAAGTTGGTCTGGAAATAACCCATCGGTCTCAGTAATAATGGGATTGCAGACAGCCTTGTTCCAATAAGGTACCTCAGTGAGGACATTACCCATACTCAAGATATTACTCCACTCAAATTTTAACAGAATCATTTTTTGCAGAAGTTTATTTAGCAATTTTTACAGTCTTGTAGGACACCAGCTGAAATGCTTAAAAAAGATGGCTTTTTCAACCAATGAATGAAAAATAAGACCCCACCTGTATTATTCACTATTATTTACATGACTTTCTATTTTAATACACAGGTCAGTCTGGACTCCAGAGTAAGAGAAGTTATTAATCGAAATATGCTGGAACCCTCACAACACACCTTTGATGACGCACAGCTTCAAATTTATACCTTAATGCACAGAGACTCTTACCCACGGTTTATGAACTCTGCTATTTATAAGGACTTGCTTCAGTCCTTGTCTGAAAAATCCATTGAAGCATAGAATTTTTTCTTAAATGTATTTATTTTAAAATAGACAGGACTCTGGGCTACAGAAATCCACAGGGAATTTAGAATTAATCAGATATTTACCTGAAAATAACTCAGGCAAGTTTTACTACAGACTGAAGAATTTAAATCCGCACAAAGCTCTGACACAATCAACTAAGTGCAGTTTCTGATTAAATTCAGTATTACTTTGCAAAAGGAAATGAAGAGAATGAAGAAACCTTGTTCAAAAAATGCAGTATTTTTTCAAACACAGCAGACACAAATTTATACCTTATGTCTGAGGTACAAATACCAACTGAGCATGAAACTACAACTGATTTTTGAGTGTTAGAATTTTCTTGAAAATGAAACCAGTTGCCCCATCCACACTGTGACCAAAGTAAAAATATTACTGTCAATACTGTGTTACTCTAGGCACTGCCATCACACCTGGCATAGGTACACTCCACTTGTTTTGGTATCTTTAATGCACACATGGTGCACTAATGGAAACTGGCATGGCAATCTCAAGTTCATGAAAGTTATTGGTTGAAATAATGCTGCTTATAAAAAAAAAAATCTTTTGCTGAAGAATTGTTATTTTAGTACTAGAATCTGCTGAAAGCATTAAGTTCCCTTTGTTGATGTTCATAAAGTTAAAATTATTTATTTCAGAGGAAGACAAGTCTGGGCATTCAGATTCCAAAATAAAGCACAAGAACTCTCACATATTTTTCTCTTCCCTCAGTAGGTGTTTGTAAAACCCTTCACTATTTGTTACCAAGATGATGACAGTTTCAACCAGCTTGGGTTTGTAAATATGAAATGCTCCCATTCCCTGACAGATCTTGTAAGGTTTCCATTACAGATATACACACAATTTATTTAATAAAAGCAGGAAGATGGAACTTGTGTTCTGATACAGCACCAGCTCTATCCAGTTACAAACCATGGTTATTTACAGTATGCCCAAAGCATTACACTTAATTCCTGGTCATATCTCAAAACCAGTAATCACAGGAAACACTAGGAAGAAAGTAAGTTGAATCCACATAAACTATCTGTACATCTGTTACTCTAATGTCTTCTTTCTTTTAAACCACATGATTCACTACAATTCCACTACATTAAAATCTGGAGTTTATAGTGGATTTCCACTGAATTGTATTTTTCCCTGTGTATTTATTTAAATGAGCCAAATGACACGTACAGGTTGGAAAAAGGCATATGGGAAACAGAAAGACACAAAAAAAATACCCCCAGAGAGGGGTACCAGACAGACAGAGTTCAGTGATGTGTACTGTAGCCTTTCCAAAACCTACTCTTTGCCTGATTCCAGCACTATGGGAAATACAAAATGGGAACTTTCTCAAAAAAAAAAAAAAAAAAAAAAAAAAGAAACGGGAAGAACAAAATAGAATTTAAGAGATCAATTTAATTTTTTCCTTAATGCACTTGGCAGGTGACATGCTGTCCCCTTACTATATTTTGAAGCACATGATGATTTGATTTTTTCAGTACATCGCACCACAGGAGAAGAGCTGGTACATGGTAATTTATCAATGCTATGGGCTGGTTCAAGCCAGGCTAGATGGGCAACCTGGTCTAGAGGAAAGTGTTCCTGCCAGTGGGGATGGCACAAGATTAAGGTACCTTCCAACCCACATCATTTATGATTCTATAACCAGTTTTCATTATTTCCTTCCGACAACAAAACAGTATTCAACATGTCAGCACAAAAAAGTAAACAAAGAAAAACAGAGCAAAGCAAAGTTCTTTTGCCTGCTGTAGCACAGTGCTGGGTGAGTAAATTAAGAGGAAACCCTTCCATGCACCACTAAAGACAGTTCAGTTAATGTTCACCACTGCTTACCCTATCAATACTGCTTACCTCAGCTGAATTTCTATTTAACACACCCCGAGCACTACCAATACCATTTCAGTTTATGTAAAATATTACAATGTAAGCAGTAACTTCAACAAAACCAACCAGGTATCTTCAAAAGGCAGCACTCATGAAGAGCCTGCAGTCAAACAGATGATACTGTATTTGTTTCAATCAGAGTGGGCAGGAGTGCTCTAAACCTCTGAGTTGACAAATAAAGTTTACCTAGGTCAAATTCAGCTAGTTGGAAAGATCATATGTACACACCAAAAAAAAAAAAAAACAAACTTTCAAAGCATGTCATCTCACAAAATGGAGGATTTAATTTCTTTTAAGTTATCTCTCTTCCCTGCAAAGATACTTCATTAAAAGCTGGAAGACAGACTGAATGCTCATAGTCCATATCAAACTATATATTCTATTATTCTGCAAGGAAATGAAGAAAAAAAGATGTAATGAAGTTAAAGGGCAGAGAAAACTATATTGGTTTGGGCAGTTTTATGGCTAACACTAAATAATTAAAAAAAGAAAGTAATAATTTCTAAGCTTATTTTCCATGTGCCACAACTTCTAAGCAATGAACATTCTCTAGATAATTTTCATTTTACTTCTGGATAACAATATGTTGACATTTGCAATGTGCATTCTTTCCTGAAATATCTTACCAAATCTTAATGCTGTGCTTTAGGCCTAGCCTTATACCCACCACCAGGAGCAGAATGCCGATACCTAGACATGCTGAGAATATCTCCTAAAAACCCAAATAACCCACTCCCTTAAATATCTTGTTATTTTGAGGCTGGTTAATGCTGGATTAATTAATGGCATGGAGGCAAGGAGGGGGGGAGGGGGAAGATGAAAACAAAAACCCACCCACACAGACAACCAATTTTTAATTACATTTCATTGCTATATACCTGCTCATGGTGCATAAACTTCTCAGGGCAAAAGAAAAGTGCACTGAAAAGGAAAAGTTACCATAGACAAGTAGCTACATGAGCAGCAAGAGAAAATAATCATATTGACATAAGACATTATTTAATCATGTAAGAAATTATCACAAAATCAATTTATCCTAGGTTGAAAATGAGCACAGTTGGTTTGCCTTGGCATTTATCAAACTGCAGGATATCATTAAGCTGTAACAACTTTCCAGTCCACTGGCATTCTTCCTTCAATGTCTGCACATCATAAAGCAGTAACTCCCACAGAACATGCACACTGTTAAAGACTGCTCTTTTCACCAGCCTGCTAAGCACTATTAAAATTGCATGGGCTCCTTCAGCCAACATACTGTGCTTTACAGTGACCTTTAAATTCCATAGTCATTAGCACAGCACAAATGGAGAAAAAAAATATTCTGAAGGGCTCTACCATAAAAAGTTAGATTAAAATTCATCCCAGAAGCATCATGTACTTAAGCAGTTCATGTACTTAAGCAGTTCTGGATTACAAAGGATATCAGAAAAAAGATAAAGTGATGAGAAAGGCCATCACATCATAATGTTAAGTAATTTTTAAACAACTCTGCTGTAAGCAATTTTTAAGAACATGTGTCTTCTGCTATAAAAGGTATGAGTATTGTTTCAATGACATTATGAAAAATTTTTTTATACTAAGATTGTATCTAAATTAATCCCAAACTCTTTGAAATGGGAACAGAATTCAAGAGTAGTGATGATCTAGTGAAACAGAAGCTATCATACAGCTGTAAAAAATCGTGCTTAAAAGAAGTAAAACTCCTCAGGTTTGTTTATATGAATAACTAATATTTCAAGATCTATTTCCAGAGGCATGTGTTTGAAAGGTAATACAACCACATTTTACAGAATGAAGACTTCATGTTGATGAATTAAGTCCTGTCCAGCCTGGAAAGGGTTGTGAGTTTCAATTTAAAATTAATGTATGTGATCACAAGTGGAATCCTGAACTCCAGATAAAAACCAGGCCCTTCCTCGGGTCCACAAAAGCCAAGATCACTGGGCAGATGTTTCCCTTCTGCTCAGTGATAGTCAAAAAGAACAATTCAGTACAAGACAGTTTAAAACTCATACTTTCTCCTGAACAGGATAACAGAATATATGAGCAAATGTATTATATATGAGAAAATGTCTTCTAATGAAGGATGCAGAAGTTGTGTTTTCTGAGCAGCAGGATCCTCTAGCCTTGCTTACAGAAGAGTAGATCCTTAAACAAGACACACACATAAACACACACACACACTTCAGAAGGAATGTGGTCTCCTCTTTCTCTCTATTGGAATTGTGTACAAGCTACCTTAAATTGCAGGCCAACTCTGCTCCATCTGAGAGGATTCAGGTGTCCATAAAGGTAATAACCAAACCTGCTATTCTTAGATGGAGAGATTGATCACCAGTTCTGCTGGCATGTTTCAGTGCATGAAATACCCCAGAGTACTGGGTCAGTCATGGCACAACTGCAGCCCAGTAGACAAAGCTAGCCATGGAGAAATGAGACAGTCCCAGCCCCACCTTTGCATCCTCTTTGATACAGGAGGGCAATTTCAGACAGCTCTGAAAACTGCAGCAACTGTTGAACAGAGGTCCATCCAAAGATCAGTACTGGAAAGTTTTATTTTTGGATTTGGGTAACCAAAACAAAGCATGAATAGAACAGATGCATTAGATGCATTTTTGAATCTAGCTGTTGCACTCCATCCTTCACTGGGCAAAAGAAACAGTTCTTTTTACCATGGGGGCAGAAGAGAGAAGGATGAAGGCTGCTGCTCAGGTATCATCAGGTGAAATCACATTTTATTTCAACTCCCACTTGGATATACCTGCATCACAGAAAGTGCTACCACAGTTCTGGTTCTTTTAATATAGTCCAGATATAATCTGGTGACTAGAGAAAAACAATTACTACAATTTCTCAAAAGATATTTCTTTAAGTGTCACAATCAGACACTAAGATTAAAGGACACACAGTGTGAGGAAGCTTATGCAAACCAACCACTGCCTGCCCTGCATATGTATGCTGTAAACAGCTGCAGAAATTTAGGTCTACTTGGCACCAAATTTGCTGTCGTTTTTAACACAAGTTTTTAGACTTGTTCTTTTAGAAAGGTCCCCAAACAAAGCACTCTAATTGATAGTAAACAACTTTAATTTGTTTGTTGTCCTCAACAACTTGAAAAAAAAAAATTACATCTTTCAGTAACTCTTAGGAAGCAATCCTGCCAATGGACCTACATACAGGTTAAAAATTAACCTATGCTGCTAGTAGAAAAAAATATTTTCTAAAAAGCATTAGCATAAGTTGAGTTAAAATGTTTATATATAAAAATCTATTCAAGAAACCTTAAATGCTAAGCAATTTTCTGCTTTAAAAAATCGTCTGTAACAAAACTTCTTCTATTTTAATAATTTGTATCCTTCAGCAGAAAAGCCACACTTCCTTGCATAAGCTGACTGGAAAAGCTTCTGTATCAAGTATTAACCAAACAGTTCTTGTCTCCCAAAGTTCAAGTGTCATCATACTGTTTCCAACTCATTTGTTACAGTTGCCACTATCACACAAAAAACATTCAACATAGAAAAACTTGGTTTTCCTTTACATTCAAGGAATTTATTTTCCAGAAGCTGCGCATACTCTTCCCATTCCCTCATGGATAATTTATACAGTGCCAAAATAGACCTCCTCAGCCCCAAACTCTAACAAATTAAGTAATATAAAATTAGATTTAATGAATTTAATCTCTTCTAAAGATGTTGATATGTTTTTTCTTGAAAACACATTTGCAAATAATCCTAAACATGCACTGCTAAAAAGCAAAATCTAAAAATGCAGCATTTATATAATTTCTCATATGGAAAAGATCATAATTTTAATAATTTATTCCCACTTGCAGGTCTATGATGGACACCAGATACCCTACATTTCAAAAAATCATTTCATGAACAAAATCAATGCCATTTAAATGAAGGGAGTATAGTATTATCTCCCCAGCCAGTTTAATGTAATGAATTGCTTAGCTGGTGTTATTCGGATAGCCTACAACACAATGCCTTTGCTTATTTACAAAGTCTAAGCCCAAGTTGGTTGTCAAGCACATTAAGCAAGACTGAACACTCAGATTTAACCACTATTTTAGGACATTCTTAGAAATAATGCCTGCTGATAAAAGGTAAAAGACATGCTTTGGGCAATAAAATATATTGCATTGATCAAAGCTGGTTACATAAACAAGCTTAACCAACCATTGCAAAAGAGGTCATCATTTCCACTAACAAATATTCAAACCCCATGACTGCAAATTTAGTCCTAGTCCACAAAGAGCACACAAAGTAAAGAGTTAATTAAATTGTATTAGTTAACAACTGAGCTTAATGTTATGAGGAACTTATATACTTTTTCTGCTTGCAAAGCAAAGTGAACAGAGCAGAGAGAAACAATTTTCATTCTTACAACCGAGCACATGTGGAGAGGCAAAATACACACAGGAGGAGCGTGTATATTTCAGACCACAAAAAATACAGTACATTATTCACATAGTTAGAAAAAAACAAGACAATTACCAAAATGTTTAACTGGTAAAAGTTTAATGTCAACTTACTTATAAAAATGAAAAAATATTTTAAAATTCACCATACAATTGAGCAACCTGACCCTACTGACTACCAGCTATAGGAAGGCATTTAAAGAAATGATGGTTGTGTCAAAACAAAGGCTAACTTGAGGCATGTATGCTGCTTTGAAATAAAAAGAAAAGAAAAACCAAAAAACCCTCTCATTTGCAGGAAGCTAAATGCTTAGTCTAGTTTTTAAAGCTAATTACAAAATCCTCGTTCATACTGGTCCAGATGTCTTGACAATTTCTTCTTCTAACAGAACTGTCAAAAGAAAATAATGCTTCATGAGATCTTTATACATCTTACTTCTAAACCTCTACAAGAATAAACAGAAATACAACACCATACTTAGGATATGGAAATTACTAATTAAAGCACTTATATTTTAACCATTCCTTCAGGCATCTGTACACAGACACTTCTGTAACTGCAACCTCACATAAGGTTTTAAGGACAAATATACTTTTCCAGTTACTGCAAACAATTCCGTCAAATTATTTCTAAGCTTTATATATATTATTTAGATATCTCAGAGCCTATATATGAACAATATTCAGCAATAAGCTATGTAAACCAAGATACATAAAATATTTTTTTATGTGGAAATCTTAACGTACACCATGGCATGGCCCTGCAGAGCTGTAGCATTCTTAACATAGAAAAATCACAGAATGAGGTTATCATGCTTCCTATGGCATGTGATCACACCTTAAACTGTACATTTTACAAGACTTAATTTCAGTCTTTCTCTGTTTTATTGAACTACCAATGTTTCTCAGAAGCTGTATAAATTCCTGTTTCCCAAACTTAAAAAAAAGATTCTATTGAGTTATCACTGCCCTACACTTATCCTGGCACAGGAATACAGCAGCAGCCATCTCTCTTTTCTATTGCTTCTTCTTTTCAGAATAGCAAAAAACCAGAAAAAACAATAACAACAAAAGGTCTAAAAAGGGCCTGTTACACTCACCAAAGCACGGCTTAAAACCAGTTAAAAGAACTTTGGGTGAAGAAAGAGAAAACGGTGACTTAGCTTGTCACCACTTCCCACGGCAAAGCAGTATTGTAACTAAATGTTGCAAGGCCTAAGTCCTGTCTTCTCTCCCCCTTTGCCATCAACCTTCTAGAGAGATCTCATACCTTCAGTCAAAAATACATTTCTATTTTAAAGCTACTTCGCAATCTCAAGATGTAATATCATTAATGGGTTAAGAAGTAACCAAAAGTCAACAGAAAGTGGTTTGTCACATTTACTGTAAACCCAAATTAAGCACAGAGGCTGGCTGCCTGCTATCAGATATGCAGAGCAGTCTAACAGTCTTACCTTCCATCTGTTTCCACATTCATTACAGACAACAAACGTTGTCATGGGTTCATCAGCACTGCGGGTTTGAACCTTTGGCAAAGGCAAGAGCCAGAGCGGAAAAGGAAAATTAGTATCTTCAATTTTTGTTAGTGTGTGTTCAATGTAACTGTTTAAATCAAAGTTTAACATTAAGGAAACAAATTTGCATAGAAATACAAGTTAACTTTATGTATCAACTGAAACTGGGCTTTTTGCCTCGCTATAAAGCCATGATAAACTTGGATTTTGAGAGATTTAGTAGCACTAAAATACCAATTTCTGCACTGAAACTGTGCATGTATTTCTAGGAGAAGATTCTGCACTAAAAGTACAATGGTCAGTACAGCTTCACATACATTTACCAATGCAAAGGCTTAAAAGTCTTATGACTGAAAACCAACTTGCTATTTAAAGCATCTGATGAACAGTACAAAATATAAATGCAGCTGTGATGAAAATGACATTCCCTGAAGCACAGTTAAGCCAATTAAAGCACCCTTTCTGTGGCTGTAGGAATGACTGCAAATCAGGGTCTTGTGTTAGTCAAATGGTACATTAAATACATATATAAATATACATGTACATATATATACATATAATTTTCTGCTACTTAGTCCCTCTAAGTATCTCTCCTCCGCATAAAACCCTTCCAAATATGATGCATTGAGAATTATCAAGAATTCAGCATTGCAAAGAAACTCAAGTTTCAGTCTATACAGATACTCAGCTTGGATCTACATAAAGTTTCTGGCAAATAAATATAAGAAACTTGCTTTACATAAGCACAACTAAGTAGATCCAGCTACTTTCACATTTTGTAATTTATCAACATTTTGCTGGAAGTTCATTTTGCAATTCCATTTTTTTTTCCTCTGACAATCTTTATATAGGACTTAAGGTTTGAAAAAGGAAAACCAAGAGTCGGAATAACCACGCACCTGGGTGTATGTACAGTTCTTCTTTTTGCACTTGCCACATGTAAACAGATCAGTTTGGGTACCTCCTGTTTTAGCCATCTGGTGCTCTCTGATAGCTTCTTTGGTCAGATTTTTGCGCATTTCCTTCAGCTCATCACTTGCCATTTCCTACAAATGACAAAGAGCAAGACAGAGTTTACTAGAGAGTTTTAGCTTTAAAACAAGTTACCACTGTGCAAGCCAATACAATTTTTTATTTAGAATCCATGAACAACAACTCTGTTGAAGGGCAATGTGATTCTACACATTTTTAATTTTACAAGACTTAAGCTGGGCTATTTAACAGCACAGAAGCTACAAGAAGTTAAAAATGTTCTCTTTTTTAACACAGATAGGAAAAAAAAAGTACTACATCAAGCATCTAGAAACATTTCTATGCAAATACACTTCTGAAGTTCAGAAATGTAAGTGAGGCAAGGTAGAAGACTTAGAAGTCCTCCAAAGAGGCAAAAAAGATGCTAGGTTAGATCCTTGGATAAATATCTCATTGACCTATGAAACATTTATTACAGGAAAAAATTTACTTTTTTGTGACTTCTATATTTGTACTGATAAATACAGTAGAGCCATAATTTACCATATGTCACCAAAAATCATATTAACTTCGTTTCTAAACACTAAGCAAAGAGTTCAGAATTGCCCATTTTCTTTTTCCTTTAAAATAGTTTTAGTGCAGAAGATCTCCACAAGGTCTAGTAATCAAGTGTGCACAGCAAAACCAATTTGTTACATTTTTCTTCAATACAATTTTATTCACCATTCCATGTAGATGTGGAATGAAAATCTTGTACCAATGCTCTTTCACTACTGTTAAGAAGTAATCTTAACACTTATGTGGGTTTTAGCCATTTGACATTTCAATCCTAAACATCAATCAAACAAAGAATGTGCACTGGACAGGACAAAATATAAGTTTGTTCTAAATATGTAGAACAAAGAAAATCAAAACACATACTGAAGGTACAACTTGCTTTTCTTACACATTCTTTCACCAGCCTCTGTTGGGCCTAACCTTTATGTAAAGCTATAGTTAAAAAAATCAACCACCCAAAAAGCCCAGCACAACTTTCTTTTGGAATAAAGTTAAGTCACAATTTTAATTTTCATTAGTTGACCACAACTAATTTCTCTCAGTCTCCAAGACACTCCTTTATATTTTCATTTGAGGGGGCAGAATCTAACGCATAGAAGCAGAACTACAGAACTGAAAAAAGATGTTTAACAAGATGTGCTTTCATTTTTCTCTCCCATAAAATCTCATTTTTCATTTGAATTTTTAGATCTATTTTGACTTTTAAAGACACTTTCATGCCCTCTACCCCAACCCAGCCCTGTAATTCAGATTCTGCAACCCACAAAAAAGCCACAGTCGTTCAGAAGTACGCCAGCTTACACAAATTACTTTTATGCTTAATAAATACAGGCCAGGATGTAAGCCCAAGAGGGGAATATTTCAAGACCTGTGCTTTACTTACCTCTGCTGTCATTTTAGCAAATTTGTCAGGAGGAATGTTTCCACATAATACATTTTTCCTTAGGTTAGGGTTCTTTGCATCCTTGAGATTCGCTATCCTACTTCGTACCCTATTTTTGTATTTCATATCAGTATTTTTTAATTCTTGAAAAATAGGTGCTTTGGATTTAAGGAGCAAAACATGGATAAGTCAAATAGAGTAAAACATTAACAAGTAAAACAGAGCATTAGAAAGGATTCATTCTGGGGGGCAAGCTCTAAACCAATGCACTTCTCCATTGCCCATAAAGTCCTCCCCCACCCCAACCAACAGCTACTTTCCTGTTCAACACAGCAGAATTCACAACCTTCAGAAGCCTAATCATAGTTTAGTACAGAGTCAGTGAAATATGAATTTTTGGGTAGCAGGACCTCAACTGTAATTGTGAAAAGTCCCCCATAACTTTATGTCCAGTTTCTTGATTTCATCCTGAGAATTAATTAATTTCTGAATGAAATATTCAAACGATGACAGGTCACTCACACAAATTTTTTTGTTAAAAAAAGAAGCCCAGACCTCTGTTCTGGAATGATTCAAACAATGGTACCAGAACCATCTTTTGAGAACCGTGAATTCATTTAGAAATAAACTTGTAGAAAATTAAACAAAGACACTAGAAAATTTTTAAGACTGTTAACAAGAAAATATTTTAAAATAGCATAGAAGAGCCCAGCATTTTATGTAAGAATGCTTCAGTAAGATATAATATTGCTGCTACAAGGAAAACATATTGAGCTGAAAAGAACCCACACACACTCACCTACATGCATTCCTACATATTTTAAGGCAAATCATTTAGGTTGGGCTGATTTTTTGAACACTAAATTTATGTACTGATGTGTTGAACCCAGTTACCACTTTTGTTTTATATGAAATATAAAAACACTCAATATATAGATCAAGTTAATTAATTTGAAAATTACTGTGTTTTTCACAAATACTCCCACTCTAGAGCAGACATATACAACAAAGGATATCTTCTTCAATTTGAGAACCCAGCTCTTCTTCATCAGCACCAATAGCAATGTAATCATCTGAGGAAAACAAATGATAAAATATTAGCAACCTGACTCTATATCCTTGAGATTCCTACAATTCCAGAACACTGAAACTCAGCAAATTATAAAACACTTGCAGTGAGTCTTCTTGTTCTATACGTAATTTTAATTTACTATGTACTTAACCTTTCAAAATTTATTACTTGGAAGAACACAAGTAAGCAAAAGAAGGAGAAAATAAGTTTAAAAGAGTCAAAAACTTTTAAAAACCAAAAAACTTCTGGTACCTAGTTGCAAGCACAAATAGGAACAAATCCATTGTTACACAGAAAAATCTAAAATATTCCAATGGCTTGGCATCTCTCCCATCTCCGCAGCCTGTGCACAGAACTAACTATTATAAAATGGAAACATTTTATATTGTGTTTAATCAATTGTTTTGGTCCATACAATACCAGAATAAGCAAATAGATGTTTTGCATGCATGGAAGAGAAAGATTTCATTAGAAACATGGTAATTAAATAACAAACAATCGTATTAGATTTTTTTTAAATGCAAAGCAGAGATGTGTCATAAAAGACATAAATCAGAAGAAATAGACCACAGCAGTCTTGAAGGCAGTAAAACACTTGAACTAAAATGTCTCAAGATAACTGTTTACTGTTTCTGACCAAAATGCTTCCCCACAAAGACATCTACCTTTCCAAAACAGCTTAAAAACAAATTGCATATAATGTTTGCCTCATTTCAACATGGTTATATTTCAGTGAGTAACCCTAACATAATTTATCCTTTGACCTCATACCAAAGGTCATAAAACAATAAAATAACCTTATTTTTTAAACTCATGGATCATCAGTTTACATGCACTGTAGAAAGCAACACAGCAAAAAAGATTTCTGGAAAACTATTTAAAATGAAGACTACATAGAATTATGAATGCTAAGATGCTATATGTGACTGTCTGGTCCCAAAAGAAGTCCATGAACTATATATCCAGATGACAACTAATCTATGGTCTTTAGTCAGCCTTGCTTATTGTCTATACCTGAATTTCTATGAATCAAAAGAAAGAATAAAAGAGTGAAGAGAGTAAGCACAGATGATTCAGAAGTCTACTTACACTGGGCCAAGTTACACTAAGCTAAGAACAGAGAAACAGGAGCTGGGTTATAATTTTGACAAAGATAAGGATGCACCAGAAAAAAATCAGGTAATTCTGAAAAGTCCAGCTTTCAGTTTGCTCCTTATCTAGCAAATAATTTAATTTGTCAGTTTAAAGACACCTGAGTGTATATGAGTGATAAAAAGAAAAAATCCCAGAACAGTCAAGGAATTTACAGATACCCAAAAGGCATGAGGTTAAGAGCAATGCAAGACTCTATTATTGCAAGCCAGCTTAATGAAATGTCAAGAATAAATCAAAATAGAAAGAGAGCTTTCAAAAACTAAAATCTGAAGGTTCCCAGGACCTCTGGTGTAAGGCAGCCTTGCATGTAGTCACACCTCTCTGTCAAAAAGACTGAGACAAAAAAAACAGCAGCCTCTACAAGAAGATTCAAATGAAGCATTAAGGAGGCAATAACATTCCTGAAAACAAGATCCCCTGTTGGCAATGTATCAGATGAACTGAGCCACAAAATGTCATGAATTAGCAGCAACAAAAATGCATTTTGAAGCATCCCCATGCCATGAAAGTTACTCATTACTTGCACCTTGGGTGAACTGGTTTATGGGTCTACACACACAAATGGATGCAAGCAGGGTTTATTCTTCCCTACAGGGTAGGAGAAAAAGTAGAGTGGGAAAGACAGAAATAGAAAGGAAGGAAATAGTTAAACTTGAAAATATAGTCTACAAAGCTCACCTCCTGTTCTGAGAGCTGCAGAGAGCATTTCTCTACATTTCACTCGTACAGAGTCTGAAGTGCTTGGAGCCCGGGGAAAAGAAGGGATGAAAGAATTTGAGGGAGCACTACCCTCCTCCTTCCTGCTGCTGGAATTGCTACTTGAACTGCTAAAAAAAGGCAAAATGAAAACCAATATTAATGTTTTTTCGTTTTTTCCCCCTTCAAATAACTTTGTTTCTGGGCAAAATACGGGTCTTTTGCTACATCCATTTGATGGTATTCCAAAATAAGAACACAAGCCACCTTTTAAAAAAGTTATTTATAGCTCTAGAGTCAATACAATTTTTAAAGTGTCTTTAGACTATTCACTAGGGTATTTCACACAATAGAGACACAGTAGGTATTTCATTCCATTATATGGCACAGAAGCTTTAATTCTCAGTTCTTTACATTAACATGAAACCTTTTTTCCTCCCACAGACCTTTACTTTAAGAAACAGTGACGATACATCACACCAACATTCACTCTGCATGCCTTGCACTCAATCTGCTTACTGTACTGAAGGGGTGCCATGGTCACAAAAAACCCCCCACAATTTATGTAGTTTTGCAAACTGTAAACCAACTTTTCATCTCCCATCTGGACATACAGTTAGAGGTTAAACTTCAATTTTAAAATGGCTGCTGAAAAGAGATCACTGAAGTCAGAAATGTAGAGAAGAAATGGGCTTGCAAATACTCTTTTGTAAATGTTTTTTAGCTCCTGCAGTGACATTAATGCAGGCTTCTTTTTCTGGTAACATACTCTGTGTTTACCAAAAAAAGTACAGAATGTTTATTAAATTTAAGAGCTAACACACAAAAGAAGCATATGCAATTACCACAAAGCAGAGAAAGAGAAAGTTGTTTTACAATTCTCAAAGCTGGGTGCTAGTACCAAGAGAGGGCAGAGTATTTGACAGACCCAACAGATGGATAAACAAAACTTGTCTGGCCACATCTTGACCTGTGTTTGTTGGGTTTTTTTTTTCATGTCTACTGCAGCACAGTTTACTTCCCCAACAACACACTGTTTCTTGTACAACTCTATCTTTCAGAAAAGAACACAGCAGCTGTCTCTAACATTACCAATTCAGACCAAATAGTTTAATGTTAATTTATACTGAGTGAGACTATCTGCACAGCCATTGAGAATTAAGCACCTTTCTTCTCTGGCATCAGGGCTGTTTTGTGAGGAAGATGCAGGCTCCTTCTTCTTTTCTTCAGAATCTTTATCAGTTGAAGGTCCATCTGGAAATACAAAACATGAGAAACTCTCTTCTACCCAGAAATAGTAACTGATTTAAAGCAGTGATAAAATATCATGATTTTTCCTGAATCAGTTAGAAATGCTATCATCTCCCACTCTCTGCTTTGACCTTCTCTTGCAGTACAGCCTTCCACTTCCCAACACCCTCCCAATGCAGGAAATGGAAAACATGACAACACTTCAGATGCTTTGAGTCAAGTCCAGCATCTGCTTAAACTGGCAGTGAAGACATGATGGAAACATAGACATTTACGATTCATTTTTTCCAACGTTCCTGCATTAGGTAGACAGTAACTTCCCAGGTATTGTATCACGTCTCTGGAATTTGTCTTCCATGCTTTATATAATTAAGTTCCTACTACATACATGCCATTCTTTTTAACTATATTGTGGAAGAGACCATAGTTGGCAAAATATAACGTCACTTTCATATTTTCAAAGGAGTTTTCCGGACACACAGATAGTATTTTCTGTGATAGCTCTTAAATTACTTGCCTCAGTATTTAAATATATTTGAATCTGCCATTCCTATACAGATTATGTTTCACTACAATTTTATAAAGAATAAGGACAAAAGTCTTTATAGAAAAGAGCAATCACAACATTTAACTCCAGCACAGCAAAAATGCATACACCCTTCCATTGTAAAGAGGATTTCAGAGTGGCTAAATTGAGTGCCTGCTTTGATTTACTCTCTAGAAAGGGTGGCTCTCTACTGCCTACAGAGGAAGCCTAGTGAGATTGGCATCACTGATTGACAGATTTCGTGAATTCCTTTTCCCCAGCCCTTATAAAGCTGCTATTACACTTCTAAATTCGTAGACTGTATTACTGGAAGAAGCATATATTACAAACTTTAAAATTAATTAAAAACAGGACAAGAAAAGGAGGGAAATCTGTTAAGGCTCAGTCTTGCCAACAAAGATGTCCTGAACTAAGCATGTAAATCCTTGTTTAAGCATCTAAAAGTGTCCTTATTTCCAGAGGAACCCCCATCCCTGTGCTTCTCAGAGGAACTTGGTTGTACATAACACAAATCTGGGTCTCTTCAAATATCAATCTTTTAAATTTTATTTTTATAGTGCATAAAATAACTGTACTGGCTTTATTTTTATAGGAACAATAAACTGAACATGATTTTGATCCTTTCCTTAACCTGTGAGTTAAGGAATTTATCCAAAGAAGTACCACTTTGTTAAAAAAAATCATCATAAAAGGAGAGCAGAGACAGCAGTACTGGATCAGACCAGGCACCAATCTACTATCCTGTCTCCAGCTGCACCTATAAGGAGATGCACACAGATACTTCTCCAGAGTATTTCTCCAGCCTTCAAGAGCTCACCCATTGTTTGCAATGTTGTACTCAATCTGTGAGAAATTTCACTTAGGAAAAAAAAGATAATTAAACACAGATGATGCACTCGGTGATCGTCTTTAATAAGCTGAAAATGCTATTTAAAAAATCCTAATAAAGAGACCAATTTAACAACTTCTGTTTATAAAAAGAATTTCACTAAGAAAGCAAAGACTATAAGCTGAATGGATCACATGAATTCTCTGCTATGACAACTGAAGTGCACTAAGAGAAAGAAAACAACTCCCATTTTTAACATGCATACTCGCTCTCTCTATGGCAACAACTGATTACATGATATAATCTTTAAAGATGTTCCAAATAGCATACAATCTTATTTAACTTCATAACATTTTAAATACATGTTCATTTTTGTCAGAGGCTTTAAGACAAACCAGTAGATCAAACAGGTATCTTGAAGTACAGCTCAAGTCCTGCAAAGCAAGAGCTGTGCTTCAGCCCATTTACCCACACATTTTTTTCTAGCACACAAGTTGTCAAATTCAGGTCTGACTTGTGTATCTCCTGCTTACTATGCACACACACTACAGTTGTATAGCTGGCACCCAGATCTCTTTTATCAAACACTTCCATTTAGCCCAGCACCATTTCACCAAGGGCAGGCACTTGCCAACACCTGCCAATACCCCAACGGCTTCTTTCCCTTATGGAGGGCAGGATGCACACAAGGCACACAGATAAAAGCACAGCTCCTCCTAAGCTGCAGTCTATGCAAGGATGTCTCAAATCAAGGTCAGACTTGAGCAGCTGACACTGGACATCTTTAGAAAGTATGTCTTCAAAACTGGAGCTTCTTTAATCACTTAAGAGTTTTTGCTTAATCTAGTTTCAAAAAGCTGAAAATAAAGTTAATATTATCCTAAGTGTTTAAGTCACTTTATGGCTCATACATTGGAAAGCACTAGAAGAGATGCTTTCCATCTTTAAACTCACACAGTGATGAGGATATCTTGTTTTACTGAAATACTGTATTGACAAAAGAACTGAGTGCAATTAACAGCCTGCTAGGCAGCATTTAATCTATCCTCTGGGGATAGAAAAATTATCCCTGACAAATTAAAAGTCCCTACTAATTAGCTTATTTTACATTCAATGACCAGACTCTAATATAGAGGAAGGATGACATCTAATGGGAACTATGAACAACCACAGAAACTTTAACAAAGTAAGGTGGAAAAAAATGGCCCTTCTGTGAAATGTCTTTAAAAATTCCAATGCGATTCACCTCAGGAAGTCTACAGAACATTATAAATATTTATACACTATGAACTACCAGTTGTGCAGTTCCTTTTTGCAACTCCATACAGCTATTCAAACTTACCAAATTTGTCTTCAGAAACAAGTGGGAATTGTCACTAATTTTAGGACTGAAAAATGTAACTTCGCAGTTTTAGCTACTGCATCTTCAGGCACCCATAAAAAATCTCAAAGCTTTGGTTTTTTATAAGAGAAGCTAATTTATATTAATACCTCTTCTTTAAAATACAAAGAACATGGTAGTAACAAGAATAGACTATTAGTCATTGGAGTAAGACATTCAAAGTTTAACAATGGCACTGCAGTTTCTACCTGGGACTTGTAATTAATTTGAAAGATATCTGAAGCTTCTCCAGTGAAAAATCTCTCCAGGGTCAAAAAAGACATACCAGTGTTTGTGTTATCAAACCAGAAATTTTAAAGATACAGCCAGATAACATAATTAATCTGAATGTTAGAAGCCATTAATAGCTTTCTCCTAGATTTTTTTAACTATGTTACGAGCCAACGCTAGACATTTGCTAGTAAAAAGAAAAAAACCAGAAAATATAAAGATGAAATGTTATTAATTTATAAATCTAACTTCAGATTAAGAAAAATATTAAAGTAAAAAATTTCCCCAGAAACATTAATGAAAGGGGGCTAGTTATTACCTGGAAGCACATGAAAATTTAATTTAGCGGGATATTGTGTGTTGCCTACTCAGGAATCACTACCAGAACTTGGAAATTTTTCTGAGAATTCAGTTTAAATAAGTGAAAAGAAAGAGATAAGAGAACAGGTACCAAATTACATAATTATTAATTCAACAATGACCTTGACATGCAATAATTATTTAGGTTCCATTTTCCAGATTCTGACCAAATAGTCTTGAGATGCACAAGCAGCTACACTTGTCAGCAATTCCTCTACAAGACGTAGTAAGGCATGAAGATAAGATCAGTAAAAGTCTCTTTTCAGTAGTAGCTCTGGAAGAAGGAATATCCAGAAGTCCATAAATAAACAACAAAATTATGAACTGTTTGCTAAAGATTTTTTTTATCATCAGTGTCAAAAGACCATGACAAATGGACATATTCACTATGTGTTTTTCTTCTATAATGCATTGTGTGTTGTTATCTCTCCATTTATTAGCTTAACAAATTACAGACCTACTAACAGTACACGAACAGTTCCAAATATACAATTCACAAGAGGTGATTTCTACAGCTTATAATCAATATGAAAATGAAACTATTGAAATTGTTTTTGCACTTGATTCTGCTTGATGTCTTATAAAGATACGTACTCTTATCAAAAGTAAATAATATTTGTAAATGCTATTAGACTCTAATTTAAGAACTTGCTTTGCCAGGAGCTTTTTTTTTTTTTTTTTTAACAAAGCCAGTAGGCTTTGAGATGTCCTTGAACAACACTTATGACAGCATTAACATACCTGTAAAATAGTCCTAGACTGCACCTGCTGGCTCCAGGAGAATCAAATCCAGGTTTGAAATAACAAGAGATTTTGTGAGCAAAGTAATCTTAGTAAAATACTTCCGTGATGCCTGATTGGTGTTATTAACACTTAAACACTCTTTTAAAATAAAATTATTCAGGCATGCCCTTCTTTGAAACAGGCATTTCAAAATGTTTGTGGCCTCCCTTAAAGTTTTCAATACTGGCAACAGATTATCACCTGATGTTAAGAATATTGTGCCATGCTTCTGCATTTTCAGTTCAGTATATAAAGTTACTGGAGGAAATTTTACCTACATGACTAGACATTCTTTTTCACTGTATACTCTTCATTTCAGCAAGTAATTATTTATTATGAGGGTTATACTCCTTAAGGAATTTTTGTTGCTTTTCTAACATAAGAAACACTCCTGACAACCTAAATGAGTGTGAATAGATTCATTACCTGCACAGCATACTCTGTATATTCAGTGTGCATAGATTCATTATCTGCACAGCATACTCTCTGTATATTCAGCTACTTGGCAAAACAATCATTATTGGTAAATCCCATGTTATAACTGAGCAGCATTTTATTCTGAGAGCTGAATTTAGCTCCTTATGCAAATTGTCACCATCTCTGCAGTATAGTTTAACTTTCAGAAAGTATCTGAAAGGGACCTTGCACTGTGGCTCACCCAGTGAGTCACTTCAGATGGTCACAAGCCCTCTGCTGCACAGCTTCTGAACCCTCCAAAAAACGCTTGGAGAAAAAAATCTGGGAAGGCTCAAGTCAAGCCACAAAGATCTGGTGATTCACAACTCACTTTGATTTGTACTCATGTATCCCATGCATTCCTAAAAACTAAATTCTGATACCATTGAACTATGAAACATTACATGCAGCCTGAACAGTGAACAATTCTTGCCTAAATTCAAAATGTCATTTATAAAAATAACTCACAAAGACTTCAGAGCTCTGAGTACAATGCTTGGTACGATTAACAGCTGTCCGCTTCTGCTGCCATCTTTGCTCCATACCATTTTACATGCACTATAAACAGCAGAATCGAAACTGATTTCTCAAGCAGCTCAACATACGGTATTGCGCATTCTTCCAAGAAAGTCAAAACTAATGATAAAACAGAATAAGAGTACTTTGTAAGATTCCCACCCATACTTATACCCTATCTTTCACAGTTATGAAACTTTATGTTCTAATGAGTAGTGAGCAGTGATAAAAAAGGCAAAACATTTGCCTTACTATGCTTTATTATAAGATCTACATTACAACCAAGGAAAAATTAACTACCGAAGTTTTGAATGTAAGCAGTGTTGTATTTTCAGGATTCACTTGATTTTATGTAGTAAGTGCATTACCACAATTATACTAGAACTGGCACAATAATGACACATAATAATCTCTGCTGTGTAACAAAAATTACCTTATGAACAAAGGTCACATACCCACTGCCTCAAGAAATACTCAGCTCTGATAAATGCCAAATATTTCTTATTTGCTTTCCAGCTCCTCACATGTTTGACTTCACCTCATGCAAAATGCCTTAGTTAGAGTCTCCCAACTGTGTTAAAACAATTTGAATCTAGTAAGCTACAAAAGGGGAAGGTCCACTTGCCCCAGCTGTTTGTTACTGCTACAATCCCTGTGCAGGAAACAGCAACTGCAAACAGACTGGACCAAAAAGTCATAGTTGAAATTTCAAGCCTGAAGAAATGAACAAAACAATTAGTTTCCAACTGGTCAGTTCCCAGCTCTGGTCTTCTGTAGAGCCACTCCAGCACTAGTTGTAACACAGGAGGGAGCAAAGAGGCAGAAGGGAAGTCAGGAGCTCTCCTTTGCACAGCAGCCTACAGCCAGACTGACCTGCTGTGACCTTCAGGCATCACATCCTTACCCAGACTACTCCAGCATGGAAACCCTCCAGGCAGGAGTGACACTCCCCAAGTTTCACAATGTTTGAACACCAGTAAACTTTAAGTCACAATGTATTAAGACAATTTTGAATGACTTAAGGAACTCAAGCATCAAAAAAATGAGACAATTATTTTTAGTGTCTCAACAAAAAAATGGCAAATCCTTAGGTCAAACAACAGCAATAATCAGGCAGATCTCCCCCTCCCCTAGGAGAGGGGCATCTGAGCAGAATCCCAGTGAGAATTCTGCTGGAAATGAGAGTATCTCCTCTACTATGCTGTCTAAGCTAAGTGGCAGTTCTAAAAATTTGAACTTTCAAGAAAAAAAAAAAAAACTTTCACCAAATACTGATAGGGTTTTGTTTTTAAAACTTAGACTAACAACTTTTAATAATTGAGAGCTAAATCACTCAATCCAGCAGCTACTTTTAGAAGTCTTTAGAGTAACTGATGCTAATAGACAAGTCAATTTCTCCGCTTATATACCTTACTACTTTTATATACTGATTTAATAAAGCTGGGCTTCCAGATTTAATTTTAAAAATAAAAAGTGTGTTACTTTCACTATTTACCAGTTATCTCTGATCAGATCCTACACTAAGATCCTGTATATGCATTTACTTTTATTATTAAGGTCATAATGAATTTTAAGGTGTTTTATCAGCATGTATAGTATTATCTAATTTTAACTACTAAAACTAACATTATTATTAGGTAAGTTAAAAGTCTTTAAGGTAGCTTTAAAAAGTTTGCTGTAGAGACTGTTTTTTCTTACTAGAGCATCAAAGTTTAAGGTTCTGACAAGTTGTCCATTTCTAGAAAGTCAGAGTATTTTCTATATCATTTACAAGACAGTAATAATGTATCTGATAAAACACTTCACAACTGATAAAAATGAAGCTGAGTTCAAACGGTAGGGGAATTACACTCTCCTGGTATTTGGCATATTTTTCCAGACAGAATGGTAAATATTTAAATCATTAAATAAATTCTTTTCTATTTTAAAATTTAAGCTTAAAAAAATCTTAATTTACCTAAGCTTATGTACAAAGAAACAAAACAGAGTGCACCACAGTGTATGAAAAAAATATCTGCACATATTCTGAGATTTACGTGTTTTCAGATATATTAAGTACTATCAAATACCCTTGAATAAAACCCTAACAGAAAGGTTTTAAGCTTATTAATTGCTTTAAGGGAAATTAAAGAAAAAGTGTTAGGTTGCTAATTAGTAAGCTGTTTAAAATCATTAAGGTTTTAGTTTTAGAAAGTGCAGCTCTGTTCCTCACTACCTGTAAGTTCTATGAGATTTTAACATTTTAATGTCTTTTTCTCTTCATAACCAAACATCAAAGCCTCCACACTCTCACATGAGATTTTGCACCAGTTCTTCAGAGTACTTGTTATATTTGATGAAGAAAACAGTCAAGAAGTTTGTTAGTGCTCAGTACAGGCACTCCAGCTCAACTGCAGGCAATGAGACTTCAGAAATTAATCACATCAGAGAAGCTGATTTCCTGCTGCCTGCCAGCCCCAATAAAATACATTAACTGTTTCTCTGCACACACTCTCACAGTAATGGCTTGGGGACAGTCAAAGACTAAAAAACCAATTACACCAGCACAGGAAGTTTCAACATTCACACAAAAGCACAAATATGTCTAAAGCAAGGCAGTGCCAATGATGAGCACCAAGGCTGCACAGAGCTAAAACATGCAAGAACAGGGATGTTTCTGTTGCCATACCTAACAGCTTCTTCCAAGACTTGATAAGAGATTTTGCTAAAGATGTAACCTCTTCATCTGTGCTTTGCTTGCGTATTGCATTAACTGACATTCCAATTCTGGTAGACTGCAAAAGAAATGGAAATATACATTATCACAAGTGACAGGAAAACAATTTAACAAATAAATATATATAAATTTGTACTTTGACATTAATTTTTGCAGTATCTTTTTTCTTTTTCTTTTGTGGTAGGTTTGTTTCCTTTTTTCTTGTGATTCTCAGGATAAAATACTGCAAGCCTTTAGAAAAATTATTTCAATAACATGGACATTTTAAAAAGAAATACAACACTATTACCATCTGTCTTCATCACAAAAATTTGGGGAGGGGTGGGCAGTTATTGTGGGCACAAGGGTTAAGGACTGTGGTTATATTTCAGCACTATAAGAAGCTTGCTGACTTCTTGACTGACATCACACTCTCAGAATTCCCATTTAGTGGCTGTGTAAAAAGCTGTAATACCCAGCTGGGAGCAAGCATGGTTTAGGTACCTAAAAATGTTGGTGATATTGAGATTGATTAGAATCATTAGCACAGAGAGTTCTGACTTTAGACAGAAGCAGTACTCTCTATGTTTAAGATTTTAAAGAATGAGCTATCCTAGATTTCTGAAAAGGCCAGGACGGTGACAAGCTTTAAGCCTTTGCCACTACTGCCACCTACAGAGCGAACATGAGAGTAAGTTACAACTCACGCCTTTCAAGACTCAGAAGATAAGGGCATAAAACAGTAACATTTTAGAAGATTTATGGCTAATGTGCACATGTAACAAGCAGAAAATTTCCACCTTTTTAGCTTCACAAGAGGAGATAATAAAATCCTTATTTATATTGTTAAATTCTTATATTTTTGTATTCTGACTGATAACTAATTTTTTTTTATTTGCTGTTAAGATGTTCAGTTTTGTTGCATTGCCATTTACAGGACTCACTAAATATAAGTTACTCTACTCACTTTTGCAGTAGATCATCATTAACTTCCTTCTTCTTAAAAGGAAAATTTAAATCTTTGTGGCTTGCTAAAAATGGAAATTATTTGTTCCTGTAAATTACTTCTTACAACACAAACAACACTTTCTGAGGCACCATGGATGTGCTAAATGACTGGAAACATACTAAAATAATCCATAGCTATGTCAGCCAAGGAAACACATTAAATAACCTCAGGCCTAAGCATCAGCTCTAAACATGCATTTTGAATGAAAGAAAACAAAGAGTTACTCACCTGTAACTAAAATGCTCCAAGATGGACTCTGCTCACCCACATTAATGGTACTGCCCATTTTCTTGATATTTTGAACACTTAAATCTCAACAATATGTTCAGACAGTAAAAAAATAACATGTCCTTGAAAATCCATAAAACACCACATCTGGATGAGAAAAATGTATCTACTAAAAAACCCAACCGTCCATTAATAGCTGGGCACAACGACAGCCTATGCTCATCAGCGAAGGGAAAACACACCAACCTACAGACTTAGTTAAGTAAAATCCAAAAATTCAAGTCAAACTCAGAACTAACCAGAAAAATTTCTTCTTCTGATCACACAAGAGGGACAGTTTATGAGACCTTTCTGAACTGCCAGCTTTCTTAAAGCAGCACATAAAAACAACTCATTTGTTTGCTTTTATAGAGCACTGGATTGGGTCTACCTGAAGAGAGGAAGTAATGATCTACTAATTGATCTGCCTTCTAACTGGCACAGATAGTCACAAAAGATCAGTGTTATATTCTCAAAATTACTATGTTTAGTGACAAACCAAAACCAGCTGACAGTATTTGAAATTTCCTTAGTCGTCCTGTATGTTGCCACTGTTAAGTGCAAAACTCCAGTATTTTCATTCTTCCCCACTTTAAATTCTAGAGCACTTTTCATCTGCTTTCAGAGTAAAGACAGTCAAAGACAGCTAAGACAGCTGTTTTCACCCTGAAGCACTGAAGCTTTGGCCAGCAGCCCTCAGTAGGTGCAAGCAGTATTGAGCACAAGTAACCTGTGACTGAACACAAAGCAGAGCACACGGGGGCAGCCGGCGCTCTCTAAACCAGAACAAATGCAAAAGTTTAAGGAACACAGATGGGGAGGGAGAGCAACCACCAAAGGAAGCAGACCTGCTTCCAACTTTGAACTGTGTGTGAGGATAGAGAACTGCTGAGCACTCAGACCAAAGCAGAGCCAAACCAACCACTGAAGAATAACCACCCCTGGATTTCTTGCCAGTGAACTGTCCTAAAGCCATTAACAAGGGCTGCACATCACAGCCTAGTTCTGCACAGGCGTGTGTAACTTCCTGTAAAACCTGTTTGTGAAAATAAAGCCTGACTGTGTCACTCACTATTTAGCTCTGCACTAACCACAATTAGCACCAGGGACACGATGCCTTTAATGCTCTGAAGCTGCTAAACAGATTTGCAAGTCAGACCACTGGATAAACTGTGAGAGGAAGCCTACTGGCTCCCTGCCTAGCTGAGCAAGGATCAGCTTGCTTACATAAAACTCATCAGATGTGACACAGTGGTATTATTGCCTGTAATCACTTCAGCTTTCTGTGAAAATAAATGTGGCAAGAAAGACAAAAGACACCACTACAAGTCCAGACTACTAACATGCACCTTCCTACTGCACATACCTGTGAAACTTATCAGAGGACCTCATTATTTCAGGCTGAGGTAGCAGTGGTATTACACAAAAAATCATCACTTCTCTTATTACACAGGAATAACAGAGCTAGCAGAGCTTTTCTAAATGTAGCCAGCTTTCAAAGTTTCTTAAAAATGGGTATGGAAGCACACTTTTCACTTTTATTCTTCATTTCATCAATTCAAACACAATTGTCAGAAGTCTTGATCTGCACAGAGGAAGACAGTGCCTCCACTATCTCATGATCATCACCCTTGCTGACACTGGCACACTCATGATCCACCACCAGAGCAGCGAGTACGATTTCTTCGCATTTCAGCTCTCGCTCCAAGCCCACCATTGCTTAAGCAAATTCAGGAGGCCAACAGAGAAAGTTTATGTCAGACTTAATATTTTAGCAAACCCTCAAGGAAAAAAAAAAAGTAAATTTGAGCCCAAATATGTTGCTAAATGCAATCTTATGCAGGGGAACTGTTTTGAATACAGCAACAGATATTTATGAAAAGCTTCCTAACTAAGGTACAGGCAATGCACTATGCAAGAGTATCCCAAAGTACTTGAAATTCCAGAGCTATTGCACAGAAATTTTTAACTCCAAAGGCAAAACAATGTTATTATACTTAATGCAAGATATAATTTGCATTAGGACCTGCACAAAGAAATTCCAAAAAATCAGGTTAAACAGAGGGGTTTTCTGGGTTTTGTTCTTGTTTTGTGTGGGGTATTTTTTCTAGGGGGTTTTGAGTTTGTTTTCTTTCTAAAGAAGAAAGTTGAACACAGGAGACAAAGCATCAGAGTTGTACCAGTATTCATGCATAAAAGTGACACCTTAAAAATCCCATTTTCTGTCAGAAGTAGTATTAGTAATAACTTACTAAGTACATCCTGCAAGTATATAAGATGCATGAATCAAAAATGTTATTGCTTCTGACACCTTTAAAATTTGAACCTTAAAGCTAATTTTTTATCTGTGACCATTAATTCCCCCGTAGAAAAAAGTTACTTTTCACTCTCCTACAATTTAAGTGGCTACTACAGCAAATCAGGTCTCGGATTTAACTGAAATTGTAAAATTTTCTCAGATAGGGAATGTCTGGCTAGTTTGGAACAAAAGTTGCTCACTGAATCACTTTTCATTAATTACATGAAAAGCTCTGAAACTTGACATGTAAGTAAAGATGACCAAGTTTATTTTTTGAAAGAATTTACAAATAATATATAAAATATTGTTAAAGGTGTAAATCTAAGTAACATTAGTGAGAGTATCCATACAACTGGGCTAGACTGTACCCCTCCATCACTCCAGCCCAGAAGAGTAAAAGAGGAGTATAATTACCTTAAGAAATACATTACTCAGAACAAGGGAGGGGAAACATGGAGTGTGTGTCAAATACAACTTGCCTAAAATGTATCAACTATGCTTCTCCTCACTTACAAGGCAAAACCAGAACTACCTACATAAGAAAAGATGGTACCAGATATAATCAGGTGCATTCTCCTCCAAGAGGAAGGAAACACACTCACTTGTGTTAGAGTGAAAATGTCTGGTAAGATTCCATGTCTGATAAACTTGTAAGCAGCTCTTCTCCCTTGTCCATGACAAAATTTACAACTCTCAACTTATTCAGTAAGATAAGCTTTAAGAGTCTGCTACTGGAAGAAAATACTTAAAATAAGTGTGCTACATCAGGTGAAGTGAGGCTAGATTACCATGTAGCAAAACTGATGCTTCCAAGGACTTTGAATTTAGGAATCTATTTAAATAGGGTAACCCCCTTTCAAATCTTCTGGCTCCACCTTCTTCATTAGGGAGTTAACATTTGCAACACAACAACAACAACAAGAAAATCATACCTGTAGTAACTCAAGGGTCATGGGAATATTCTTAAGCTCCTTCAACAAATCAAGGGCTCCAGCCTAAAAAAAAGAAAGAAAATAAAAAAGTCAACTTTGTAGCAATCAGGAACTCCAAATAAAATATCAATAATATAATCTTGTCTGCCTTCAGGGTCACACACTGGGTTCAAACCAGGAGTACTCAATTTATCCACAGAACTAGAATAAGGAATGGTCCACTTCACAAACTCTAAGCATTAACAGGCCTTAACTTGGAAATCAAAGTATTCACTCAAGACTAGGGGAGTTTTACCCCATGTAACTCAAATGACAATCAAAGCATTCTGTCAATTACTACTTAACCAATACACATCTTCAAGGGTGCTTTGCTTAACAGCATCAGAAACAATCCAGACAACAGCAGCAAGTTTCAGTTCAGAACAACCACATCAGTTTTAGCACAAGAACTCTGAGCTGAGAAGCTCTGCCCAGTCCATCAATAATGCACATATATATAAAAACATACACAGACATCATTCCTAACTGTATTTGTGGTGATGTGGTAAAGCCTCACATCTTGGGTTTTTCTTTTTCCCCTGCTAAGACTGTTAGGAAAGGTACTAACTACTTCTGTGTAAGCAGCTCTCTAGATAGATGATTCAAGTTCAGAGATTGCACTATTAGATGTTAACAAAGTCTATACCCAGCTACTTTAACAATTCATTCTTTAGCATTACAGGCCCTACTTTAAAAAAGTTTGCATAATTGTGAGCTCTGTAATTCTCTTTAACCTCTCCAACCTTGATGATTTACCAGCTCTACTTCAGCAAAGCTCTGCACCATCCACTTCTGACTGTGCACATGGGCTGTCAGCCCACACAAACCTCCCAAAGGCTGAGATGAGTTGGCTGTTATTCAAGTGCACGTGGTGCTGAACCTGGAAGCTATGAACAGAAGGGAGGCAACAACTACCTGGCATCCAAGAGGCCCTTCAGTTCACTCAGGCTCAGTTCATTACCTTTTCTTTTTTTCTTTTTTTTTTTTTTTTTTTAATTCATAAGGTTTGGAAATAAATCCCACAAAATTTCCATTTGCAAATCTGTGGAATTTAATTCACTCTTCTTTCCTTACCTCTTAACTCATCCTATTTTATTGTGCATTTTGCTTGCTTTTCAAATTCTCCCTAATCGACTTCTACTATAACACCTGTTGCAAGGAAACTTAAAATATTCTGCTGCAACTGCAGTCTTACACTTTAACCACTAAAGATAAATAGTCACCAGGAGGTTGAGAAAGATGGAAGTGGAACTTCGGTGTCACATTTAAAAACCCTCAGCTTTGGACACCTTCAAATGTTGGCTACAACCTTTGTTTTTCAAACACTTCTGACCAAAGAAACCTCCAAACCCAAACATTTCACCAAATCCCACCTCACATAAATTCAATTAACATATAAAGCTAAAGTTTTAGTATTTTCCTGTGATAGTAAAAGTTCCATTTAACTTTTATTCATGTTATACAAAACTTCTCCAGTCTTAACCACAGAATTTTAGCAGCAATGATGCAAGACTGAGAAATGTCACAATGTTTTCAGGTGCTAAATTGAGTTGGCATGCTAAACCATATCTTTCTCTCAACAGCCATAAGCGTGGTTTCTTCTGGGCAAACACAGATTCAAATAAAGCAAATTAATTATCTTCACTACTATAAAACAAAATCAAATTCAAGAACATTTTCTTAGCCAAAACAAAACTCATGACACAAGTCAATGTGCCATTTCAAAAAATATAATCCAATAAAACTTACCTCCAAACTAATTAAGTCATTAGCACACTGTACACAGCGTGTAATTTTAAAATTAACACAGCTGATTATAGTCTGCAAATTCAATATGAAAGTATCACTGTAATGCAAAGTAGCATTCTCTTCATCTCATCTTAGAAATACAGCCCAGTCAAAATTCCTTTGCCTGGTATATCCCTTCCTAACTGCACGTGTGAAAACAAATTTATTATTCCCAGAGTAAATGTTTTCCAATACTAGCAACTTGATACATAGCAGGTTGACATGCAGCAAATTAAAAAAAAAACAAAACCAAAAACAGAAAACAAACAAAAAATCAAGCAAACAAACAAAAATCCCACAAACAAACAAGAACAAAAAAAAAAAAAAAAAAACACCAAAACCCCCACAAACAAAAAACAAAAAAGCTAAATCCAACCAAAAACCAGCAGTTTAACAGATGCTATCTATATTTTATGCCGGTTTCTGTACCAAATTACCAAAATTGATAATGCACTAATCCTTTCTAAGCCTTCACTTCTCTAACCAATTATAACCAATATGTGCACCATTAATTAGATGCTTTAAAATTTAATTTAAATTGGTTTTAAACTAAATAGCTTTGCATAATCACTTTTCTTAGCATAAAGTAAAATGCTCTCTGTATCTCAAAACTAGTGTGGAAGTTGCACAGCATAACTTGTAATTACTTTTCTCCTAATGTAAGACCTCTGTGTTCAAAAAACCCCCCAATCATTAAGACCATTGTTATAAACCCTCTTTTAAAGGCATTTCTATAATTTTATAGAAAATGAAAGGCTATGTCCCATTCTCCTAAGCTGGTTGGCTTTCAATTTACCTTGTTACTCAACAGAAATCAGTAGATTCAGACTCAGTAGATTACTCCTCTCCGCTTCTTTCAGTTGGTCAGACCACAACAGCACAGAATGCTATTCTATAGTCATGTTTTAAAAGCTGAGCTTCAGGCAATAGAAAATGAAGCACATTTTTGAAGACAGCAGAACTAACCAGTCATAATTTTGTTCTACTTAAAGGAGTATACATTTTATAACACAGACAATTTTATTTTCTTCTCTAAATTTACTCAAGCATTCTTGATTTTTTTTTATCCATGGGTGCAGCCTTAGTTTTAATAGCTATTCATTAAGCAGCTTAATGAAAGAAAGGTGTACTTACATACAACAGAAGCTCAAAGGAAGGTACTACAGGTTTTAATCCAATCACAGTTCTGAAGGAGGAGTGGTATCTATTTCAATTTTAAACAATGGCAGAAATGCATATGGCACAGTGCATTAAATGCTAAATCATTACTTCCTCCTTCAAAACAAAAGAAGGAGAAAATAATGATTTAGTATTTAATGCACTGTGCATTATGATATATTTTTGTGGAATATATTGATATATTTTGATATATTTCTAGTGAAATATATAATTTCACTAAAATAGTTATGAAAAGTGCACAGCTGCAATTAAATCCTTAGTCAAGGCAAATCACCAAGAGTCTGACTCAGAAAGAGTGTCTGCATGGCCTGCCCTTTTACCTCATCAAAAGACATGTCACAGAGTGTTTTGCCACAAGCCAGAGTCACCTTCTGTATGAGAGACAAACATTTCTTGTCATCTGACTCTTGACAGCTTCAGAGAGAGCAAGTATCAAAGCTTTTTTTTCTTTCTTTTATTATTAATGTGTCTCATCAAATCATTCTCATTCAAAGACACAGACCAAATACCTGTTCTTAATGAGTAGAAATGGAGAAAGGAACACAAGGGGCTGTCAAGAGTATCATTATTCAGTGGGTACTTGTGTAAGAATGCATTTATCAATTCTCCTTCATCTCTGTGAGAGAATAAAGTACCTCTTCATAGAGATGACCTTAATAATTTTGCTAAAGTTAGCATTTTAACTACAGGGCAGAATTAGGTAGGAAATCACTTTGTGCAATAAAGAAATACCTTGTAAATGACAAAGACTTAGAAAAACACAGAGACATCTCCTGGTTGGAATACTGAAGCACATCCTCTCCTTTGATGATGCCGCTAAGGGTTTTTATCATGCCACACACACACGTGCTTTGGACAAAGCATCAGATCCCCACTCCTGGCCACGGCGCAGCTCATTGAGAAAACATCAGCCCAACAAAGGAGCCGCTCTGTGCAGCAAGGAGCCTGACTGAAGGAGCCGGGTTCCAGCACAGCACTAAAGCCTCTGGTGCTCCCCCGCTCCCTGCTCTCACGGCTGGACAGAGGTGAACACCAAGCTCCAGCTCTGGCTCCAGCCAGCTCCAGCTCTGTGCCACCTGTGCCCAGCCACCTCACACCTACGCTGACCCCAGAGTCACCACAGCGCTCCCCAGAGCTCTGAAAGTTAATCATGTTACACATGCTAGAATGTAGAATATATGTTCCCAGCTGCTGTTAGGAATTTCATCCCAACTCCTAAGCCTCTCAGATCACAGAGAAATACCCTGTGGTCACCTGCAGCGTCCCTGGTATGGTGCTCCCCAGGAACAACAGTCATTTTCATGCTGCCTGTGGGAGGTCATTTTCTTTCTGTTATCAGAAGTTTTACAAATAAAATGGAGCTGGCTGCCCTTTATCAGTCCCGTGACCATGATATTAAAGCATTTCAGGCAGTAAGTCTTCACCTTTTCAACACCTTGTAGGAAAGAGCCACTACTTCAGTTTTAAAGAAAGTGAGACAGCAAATGCTTTTGTGCTTAAATGCATGGAGAACAGAAATAAAAATAAAGAGGGAAAAATAATGGAATTAATAAATGCCAGTCATAAAACATTCTTTCTTCTAGACAAGGGTCTTGCTGCCACAATGTATCATTTGAGAGTTCAAATATATCAGTTAAACCATGCCATATTATGGAACACCACAGATTGAAGCATGGCTTGTGTGTACTTACAATGAATTTGTTTGTATTCTGAACTAAACAAATCTCCTTGGTTTAATACAGTCAGTATTTCCATAAATATGCAAATATTATTAATAATGCTCTTTATACTCTCCAGTGTTAAGCAATAACAAAATTACTTCCATAAAGTAGAATTGCAGTGTTGAGTTCTCAACTATTACTGTTACTAAGCTTTTAATGCACTATCATTACATTTAGGAAAAAACCTTTTAATATTATGTATATAATAGTTTCTTGCAGGAAGAACAACAAGCACATATACAAGCACAAATTTCCAGAGAATAACAATGTACCCACCTGACAAAGAAATAGTAAACAGAGCTGACAACTTACTTTCATGCTATTTTATGTATAACCAGGATCAGTTATCTGGTTGTTGCTCTACACTCTGGTTTTACTTACTTTGATGTGTTTGCAGGCACCGTATAACCACCATATGTTACCTCAGTTCTTTATGAAGGGCATACATGACAATAACACTTGAGCTAAGCCACCTGAATCCTGCCTAACTACATTCTTCATCCGTTCTGAGGCACGAGTTATTCTCCAGATTAATAAACACAATTAGAAGTGTTGAAGGTTAAAAAGAAAAAAAAAAAAAGAAGAAGAAGAAAAAAGGCTTACATTATTCTTTTTGAAGTTTACCCACTCAACTCTGGCCCTGCCGCAGCTGGCTTTGGGCTCTTCACTCACATCTGAGTTTTTACATCCCACCCAAAACTCCAGCTCTCACGCCTATAATCGACAACACCCCACGCACAGGGGCCATCTCCGCAGGGTTCCAGGGGCTGACAGGTTTCCCTTCCCCGCCGAGGCCAGCACCGCGGTTCCAGCCAGCAGGAAGCGAGCGCGCAGCCGCTCCCAGCCAGGGCCGGTGCCCGGGCGGGAACCTCCTCTCGGCCCAAAGCGCTGCGGCGAAGGCGGTGGGGCCGCCCCGCGGGGAGCAGGACCGGCTGCCGTGCCCCCTCCTCAGGCGGTGCCGGGGGAGGCGCCGCGGCCCCGCGGGGCGGCGCGGGAAGCGCCGAGGGAAGCGCCGAGGGAAGTGCCAAGGGAAGCGCCGAGGCCGCCGGGCAGCGCGGCGGCGGGAAGGGACAGGCCCCGCGCCCGCGGGAAGGAGGGAGCGCGGCGCCGGCCGGAGCCGCGCCGGGGCCCGCGGCGCCGCCACCGACCCGCCTCCCGCCCCGTCCCGTCCCGGCGCTCACCGCGTTCTTCTTCTGCACCATCTTGTCCATCTTCTTGGCGATGCGGATGATCTCGTCCTCCGTGGCCATGGCGGCGGCGGCCCGGGCGGCGCCAGGCAGCGCGCGTCGAGCGCCGGCCGCGGGAGGCAGGCAGCGCTGCCGCTCGCCGAGAGCGGGGCGGGGCTGCGGCCGCCCGCGCACCGCGCGGCCCGAAACAGCCCCAAACGCAGCAAAACGCGGTGAGATGTGTCTGGCCTCAGGCAGCCTTCACTGGGCGCTGCACCGAGTCACACCGAGCGCAAGAAGCGTTTGGACAACGCTCTTCAGGCCCATGGTGTCATTCTTCAGTGTCCTGTGCGGGGCCGGGAGTCGGACCTAGTGTATCCTTTCCAATTCACGATAGTCTGTGACCCTGCGATTCTGTGACCCTCCCCATCTCCCAGCAATGCTGCCAGCGCTGCCCCTGTTCGTACCTGCGGACACAGAGCGAACCACGCCGCCCGGAATCCCCTCCCTACGACCCAGCTTTTCCTCGGCTGGCAGGAGGTGCAGAATTACAGCAGACACTTCATTTTTACCAGCGTCAAACGGACGGGGAAAAGCCCCTGTCCCTTCTGACAGAAAAGGTTTTTATGCATACATCTTTTTAATAGTTACTTTTATATAAAATGGAGTGAGGGTTTCAAATTGCAGCTTCAGGGTGAAGTTTGGAAGATACACGTTCCGAGGCAGTACAACAGAGCTGGAAATAAATTTTGGCATTGGCCAAGCATCACAATGTGAGGTGCTACTGTGCTTCTGAGTCTTAGGTCTAGTTTACATCTTGTGTGTGTTCCAGCGGGACATACCACATTTATAAAGTTTGACATACAAATATTAAACATCATTACCAATGGAATTCTGTTCATCAGCTGAGCTAGGTGCCTTGTTTACTGTGATTTGTGATTGAGAACAGCATCATGAAATCATTTTTGCTGTTCGTTTTTGTGAAGTAAACAGGGGTGTTTACTTCACAAAAATGGCACATCTGAAGGTTACAGGAAGATTATCCCTTCCTAAGATCCAGGAGGTGCTTACACAGTCTCTCAAATCCATTATTAATGAGCAGTCGAATGCTGTGGCTGCCCCAGTTGTGAACCAAGGGCTGTAAAATACGGACATTTTGGAGAACAGGCAAGGCAGACCTTTTCCTCCAACAGCACTCAAGGAAGCCATTATAGCAAAAACCACCAACACACTTTCTGTCATGCACTGGGCAGCAAGACTGTCCTGTGTTTTGAAGCCAAATAGAAACAGGTGGGTTTTGGGCACTTCTGCATCCTGCTCAATGGACACCATGGTCAACCCTAAGGCCTGCACATATTAGAAGCAATTAATATTATTTGGGACCTACACAGGATCTTCCCCCAGGTTAGATCTGGGCCATGAACTGGACAAGCATACAGAAACTTTATCTGCTGCTTTTTTGTTTTTGTTCTGCCCAACAGGGGGTAAAAAAACCCCACAAGAACAAAGAAAATATTGTTTAAGGAAAAGAATACCTTTTCATTCAGGAGCAGATTTTGGGAAGACAAAAATAAAAGAATGCAGCTTCTCACAACATTTGAGGGATTGAGCCATTTCAGGTTTAATTCCATTTTGTCTAGATTTAGTTACCTAGTACCTGTAAAAATCAAACACTGGTATTTACCCTGATGCTAACCTCAATGAAGTTTAACATCATTGTTCCTCACAATCACATAAATGATAAAAACAACACACAGGGTGTTGGCAGCTCAGAGCTATTGCTACACTACAGGATCAACAAGCTTGTACATGTTCTACAGTAGGTGCAAGTTAGGTCAGGGACAATACAACCACAAAACTAGAAATATCAAATCAGCCACTTTGGCAAGTTTAAATGCATTTAAACTCTGGAATAAAGTCAGATTTTTCTAAAATTTCTTTTAAAAATACAATTCAACATCTACTTCACTGGAAATGCATGGAAAGAGTTCAAAATGCAGATGAAATCTATTAACATCCAAAATGTATCAGTTGAGAAATTGAAAATTATAAATTAAATCTCCTGAGAGCACTTATAAAAGGCAAAGCACATCATACTTACTTAACCTCTAATCTTTAAAAAGTGGCATCAAAGAAATATTTCAGTAGGGAAATCAAAGAATAATCAGACGGCAATGCATACCCTTTTTATTTTTTGCAAGTAGATGCATTGAAAGAAAACATAATACAGCTCACATTATTTATATTGTATGCTACAATACCAGAACAGTACAAATTAACTGAACCAGTACTAACCAAATTCTTTAAACCAGCGGCTCCACCACCCTGGGGACAGCAAGTCTTTATTGAAAAGGAACACACAGCACTCCTCATGCTTGTTCTCTTCTAGCTGGTTCTAAACCAAGCAGCTTTGTACAGCACCAGTCTCTTCTATAACATGTCACTCCAAGTCCAAA
This sequence comes from Melospiza georgiana, assembly GCF_028018845.1. Lineage (NCBI taxonomy): Eukaryota > Metazoa > Chordata > Aves > Passeriformes > Passerellidae > Melospiza > Melospiza georgiana. The sequence continues at coordinate 115,413,649 of NC_080430.1, forward strand.
GAGGAGTAGGAGAGGGAAAACAACCTAACTGACTTTTTCCTGTCTGTTTAGCATCATTCTCCTAAATTAACACATTAGACAGAAGAAATAACACACTGTTCATTGCACTGCACTTACCTGTTACGGCATATCCTCACTTTTCTCTTGCAACATTTTCTAAAGAGTTTTGCACACCTGCTCATGCAGAAAGCCTGTGTCCTACTATCATTTGCTGGACCATGGGGCCTTCTGCAATACCAAGACTTAGCAGGTAGAGATAACTCTTCCAAAAAGAGTGAACTTAAGAAATAATGTCAATTTTTACTAACTAGTCTCTTTTGATATGAGATAGCATCTTCAGAAATTTGGGGCAGGAGGGGCAACACAGTAGCACATTCACTACTGCAGAATTTGAAGTAAAGAATCTCTGAACTGCTATCAAGGCACTTAAAATCCTACATTTTCAGGAGTGATATTCTGTATGGAAAAAGCTCCTCTAATTGGGTAGTAACACAGCTGTGCAATATATAACATTCACAGCATTGCAAAAGGTTTTATGTAACCATGTCATGGCTATTAACCCTCTCCTCTTTATCTGAGCCCTGGGTGCAATGTCTTAGATCTTGCAGAATCTCAGCTGGTCTGAATCAGCCAAGTGGTCACCAACCTTTGCAGAGGAAGAGGAGATGAGTCCAATCACAGACAAATAAGGGGAGCTATAGCAAATGGAAATCCCAATTTCTCATAACAAGATTTTGTTCAAAAACTTCTGAAATATCAATAAATTGATTAATTGTCTATAAGTATACAACAGATGGATTGGGGGTTTTTTATTTACTTTTTCAAAATGTCTTCACTTTTTTCAACTTAGAAGCAGAAACAGCAGGCATTCAAATATTAAAAAAAATTTAATTTTTTAACCTCTATTTTAGTTTCTAGAGTTTTTAAGTTTGTTAGACTTCTCTATTCTGTGGCAACTTTCTCAATTTTTTTCAATATAGACTTAAAATATTTAATCCTTTTAAAGATCCTCTCTGATAATTTCAAATACTACAACGCAGCTAGCTAATTATTTCAAGCACAAACTACTTTAAGAGTTTGTTTATATTCCCAGCTGAGGAACATTCAGACTCCATCTGCTCCATCTGTTAGTGCAGAGAAGTGGCTCTTTAAAACAAACCTTAGATGAGGGAAGTCTATTTTCTCCTCACAAGCACAAGCTAAACCTCCCACTTAGATGCCTGAAGCAAGTTCACTACACCTCTGCAAACTGGCTGGAAGTTTTAAAGTTTTACTAGTTTTTCAGATAAAAAAGGAGGCAATGGGTTGCTCTTTTCTAGTAATTGGTCCTAAAAGAAAACCATTATCTACTGGTTCACTTTGTGGCCGTCCATTAAATTACACAAGTACTTTGTTTAAATCAACTTTAATCAGCTACATCAAAGGTACCTGCTCAACTCAAAGAGAATTAATAAAATCTGTTATCCCAAAGGCAAATGTGGTAAGATGAGAGTGGCAAGCAATGAAAAGGAAGGAAAAAAAGGGGAGAGCAGGGCAAGAAGGGGGAATCTGTTCTACAGCTATTAATCTTCAAAGAACCACATTCTCAATTTAACCAACAGACATTCTGAAAATTTCTTGAGTCACGTTCTTCACTTACACCACTGCTCTCATACTATATTTGAGAAAGTTTAATACATTTCATTGTCTTGTTTTGGGGGTTTTTACTATGCTAGTTTTAGGCAATTTTTCTCCTCACAATTACCTTATCAGGGATGCCAGGGCTGAAAGTAAATAGAAACTGAACATTACTCAAAATGTTTTTTAAAAAAACTGGCAGATTGCTATGTGTAATACTGCATCTTTATTGTTACTGGCTATTCTTAGACTCTTGATTTGCCACAACCTATTCACATAGAGCACTGCATCCACCACACATTCCCATACATTTATGAAATTCCTCATTGTACTCCACTCTGACTTTTGGACATTGCAGTCTGGGGAGACAAGTGGCCTTTAAGTTGCTTTAAGCTGCTTCAAGGGGGAAGTCTGCCCTTACCACACATACATCCATTCCCTCTCTTCCCAGATAATCCCACTTTTTCTTTACAGTGCCCTGCACTATGTATAGCACTGATTGCCCTCAAGTATTAAACTAAATAGCACATGTAACCCCTGACCTGAAAATTGTCTCTCTAACAAAGTGGTGTGTATGCCAAACCTTGATCAACTTCAAAGCCTTTCCAACAACTCAGAACATCCAGAGAATGGTGCAGCAATCCAGAGTGAGAAGACTTGGGCTCTTCAGTGTCCCAGAATAACTTTACTAGAAAATAACTTAATTTCTTTGATCTTTCAAAATTATTGCAAATTCCAAGAAAACAAGTTAAAATAAAATTAACCCAGAATTTGAAAACCACCCTCCAATCATACTTAGGACTCTTTCAACAAAGTAGCAAAACCTAACTTGGTAAGTGATTTTTTTTTCTCAGTAAAGACAAATCATTGTTCTTCTGTATTATAGTATGTATACATTACCATACAATACATTTCCAAGGAGCCTCTAGAGTGCCCGTTTCACAGCACATAAAAGCTCAACTTCCTTCAGGTAGGTATGGAAAAAATCTTTAGTACTTGCCCAAATACCAACTGAAATTTATTTCACAATGATTAAAAATTGAGAGCTCTTACATTTTCCCTAGTACAGAAATAATTTCCAAAGTAAGATTTCTTATAATAAATCAAATTAGTAAAATAAATTACATTTTAGAGGTTTATAGTAAATATAAATGGCTTATATGTCTTAACACAAGGAATAAGTGTTCAGGATTTGTTTGTAAAATTCAAGAGACAGGTCTTTTACATATGGCTTCATTAACATCTTACAGTTTGCCCTCAGTCATATCCATCAACCCAAATAAGACTCTACATAAAAGATGCATCCAAATGATTTCAATGAAGTGCAGTATACACCACTAGAGAGAACATGTTTTAATTAACAGTTCTAATACCAGTTACAGTGTACAGTACTTTTACCAATCTACTGTGTTGTAATTATACAAGATAGGACAAAGAGACCAAATCACACAGCCCTCCCCACAGTACAGACCCAAGTAAAGTTTTACCTCAAGAATAGCTGGAAAATTTGGCTTATAATATGCAATTCAACATCTTTATTCAAAAGTGGGCAATATATTCCAACAAGAAGTCAGACTTCTGACAGCACAAAACTGCAGTCCAATTTAAGTACCATTGTGAATTAAGAACACATTAAGGAGTTAGATACCCATTGAAACAAACTGATCTGCAAGCAAGGTATTTTCTTACCAATGCTTTCACAGGTTTGATAGACACCATCTTCTTTGGTGGAAAGTCTCTCATTACAAAGAATAGACAGTATTGGAAAGTTTCAAATTGTAGTTTAAAAGGATAGGACATTAATATTTAGAACACTGACAGTCCAACTTCTCCATTTTAATAGAACACTATGAAAACTCCCCCATCAGACTGAGCTATTATTCAGCCTCAAGTACATGCATTATAACAACAATCCCAGCATCAAATCACTTCAGGTAGTGAAGATGTTCAGCTGCAAGATCATACACAAAGCTTTCAAACCAGCTGGGAAGTTATAAAAGACAGGAGCTCAACATACACAGTGTAATATGGGAGGACACGCAGACTTGAAGTTTCCTCTAGCTTCTGGGCTCTTTAAGAACTCCCAAACACAATATAAACATGCACTCCTGAATTAAAAAAAAGGAGGAGTAGTCTTCCTAGAATACAGAAATTCAAAGTAAGTCAAAACATTTCCTTATACAGACTTTGGTAACACAGCTCTTTGTAGATATAGCAAGCAGCAAAACAACAATATGAAAAAGATTCATGTTATGATAGCTGAGTGTTTGAACAAAGTTAACACATAAAAAGCATTTCTAGAAAAACATCTGAAAGCATCATGACAGTGACAGTTGAAGCTAACTTGGATTAGAGTATTTAAGTACTAGAAGGTGACCACAAACTGTAAACACAGTTAATCAACTTGAAGAAAGTGTTATGGAGCTAACACAGAAAGAAACTAGGGCAAATCACATTTTAACATCTTGGAAATACTTTTTAAAACTAATTCTTGAAGAAGGAAAAATATGTGAAATGAGCACACAGTCAATTAGAAGTTAAGACAGATGAACAGAGTTAACAACAAATCTACAAACAGAACATGAAAACAATGAAGGAAAAATTAGAAGTTTGTGCAAGAACTTTGGAAATACACCAATGCTTGGGGAATTATTTAGGCAATAGGAGAATGAAAAGAAATCTAAAAACTAGGAGAAATAACATATAGTTTGCTTACCAAGACTGCAATTTAGTAGAATTGCAAAATCAGCCAATGCAATTTGGGAATGACTCCAAGCTAGGACATAATGTTTTCTCAAGAGAACTTTGGCACAACTACAGTAAGAATATTATGGTTTCTTCTGTGAACTAAATTAACTGAAAGACAAATTGGCAGATCTATAGAAGAGAGCGACTGAGAGAAATTACTAATTAAACTTCAAAGTTAATAAAAATGCCCTCTTAACTACACAGATGGAATATCTAAAACTGTTTCATTACCATTTAGGAAAAAAACTCTTTTTCAATTTTACATATTAAGAGATGTTTAATAATCCAGAGAAACTGGATTAGAAAAGAAGCAGCTTCCTAAAAATGAAGTGCAACATTAAAAAAAAAAAAAAAAAAAGCACTGAAAACTGGTTATTCAGACTAGGTAAACAGGTCAGATCTCTGGCAGCAGCAATGCTAGAGGAGAGATATAAAGGTGCAATTCCTCATGTGTGTATTTGTACTGGCAGATACCTGATGTAAATCCACATACACTGTAAGAGGACCCCTGGGAGAGGAAAAGTACCTTAAACTCAGGTGTGCAGCGCAGTGCTGACATGACAGATACATCCAAAATAGAAATATTCTTTGACTGAAAGCATATTACAGGATAGAACATTGTTATGCAGCACATTATGCAGTAAAAAGTGTAGTGCATTGTTTTAAACATTCCTAGTGTGGTGACAGCCTCTGAATGCTACAGAACAGCTGCTCCCAGCAATAAATTATGGGTCTGAACTGAAAAAAACCTATTGAGTGTGCATCAACTCCTGCAAACCAGTGCATTCTACAGTTTTAAGGTTCTGAAAGAAGAAACATTCTGTATCTTGTAAATTTACTCCTTTTTTCCCAGGATAGGTCTTTATATTCCTAGGCTATATTGATCTGGGGAAATGTAGAAGGATAGATTTTAAAAGAAAATGCTTTGTTCCAATTCAGAAAAAAAATCAAGTCTCAACATGTAATAAGAGAAGGTATTATATGGTATTATCTAAAAGTATCACTTTAAAGTTTATGTTAGTTATATCCCAATTGCACTTATATTTCTAGCAAAAAATAATTCAAATAAGTGTGTGTTACAGATGAGAGTTCAACAATACACAGAACTACATACATGCACTATTTTCAGTTATTTTCTCCAAAGTACAGAGAAAAAAAATCAAAACAATATTCTGTAGTTGTTCATGTGAAATACATAAACAAATTAAAACTACAAATGAAGCATCAGATGAATATTCAATATGAAAACAAGAATTTTTTTTAACAAAACTCAAATAATTCCTATGCACTTTTTCAGAATTCTGTTCCAAGTCAACATTTGCAATGAGTTTAAAAGAAAAAAGACAATAAGACAAACAACAGTCTAATAAGGAATGTGTCCCTTTAGAATTTCTACAGTATTTATCTATATGAACATTTCAAAATTGAGGTGGTTTAAATATAAGAAATACCTTTGCTGACTTCTAGCCATTATAGAACTACCCTCCTTATCTGTTAAACAATTAACATATAATCCTTAAGCTTTATCCCTGGTAGCATTTATTCTACCATCATAGGCCCACTACATTACATGTTCTGTACTTCATGCCCACTCTGTTTTATGTTGTGTTCTTTATGCATTCATTACATAAAAGAAATGCCATATGTTTGCAATGAAGGAAGAAAGAACAAATCACATTTCAAGTAAAACTTAACAGGTCACATCTATGTTGCTCACTTAAATTTAGATTTTTATTACTTGTACAAATAATTTGAAATTCTGCAATCAAGAAAAAACAAATAATCCAACATTTTAAAACAGTTACATTCTGTCATTGTTACCTAGTTCCCTCATTCACATCCTTCCCAGCAATGGCTGAAAAATACTAAAAAGATTATCATTTCTTGTACATGTGCATTATTTAATCTTCATTGTAAGTATAAATTTGCAACACAGTAGTAACACTGCAGGTATAGAAATAATGTTTCCTATCAGGCATATGAAAAGATTTAACACTCTACCACAGTTGATGCTGGTGTGTTTATATAGAAGGCTTCTCACAGATAAATTCAGTCTATGGGAGGTAGATGTTTGTCTATGAACTGTTTTACATCCATCATTTCCTGTTTAAAGATAAAAGTCTGTATTAGTTGAAGTCCTCTACCACTACGTAATCAGCTACATTAAATCATGCTTTAACATTTGAGTTATAATGAGCAGCTGGGCTAGAGATATTGAGCAATCAGTTACTTAATTACCACTCTGCACACAAGTCAGGCTGATAACTTCACAGTGCTGATATGCACTTAGCAGAGGCTAAAATACAAGAAAAAAAGCAAAGACTACTTTTTCTCTTCCTCTGGAGCTGAACAGGCAAGCTACATATTAAGTGATCTTGATAGCACCAGGTTGACTGTGTAGCTAAGGCCATAGCTTCCTTGATACTTTAAACTTTTACAAGTTAGCAGCAGCATGGAAAGCCAGCAACTCCTCCACCTAACTATCCAGTTTCATTTTTAGCATGCTTCCTTTCTTAAGGAAAAGAAATACAGCAAACAAGACTGAGAAACTAATCCATGGTAATCTTTTTTTTTAATTAAGTCACTGTTGTAAGAAAGAACAAATATATTTGTGTAACAGCTCAGCAATATTACAGGCTAAATGCAGCACTACTCTGTAAATGTTACAAAGAGGTTGTTCAAAGTTACAGTTCCCACAAGATGCAACAATCTAAATTAACAATGTTACTGCTGCTGGCAAATCTGTTCTTTGCTTCCTCTTTGATTTCTTGCTCTCATCACTTAGTTGAGTTCTGAAGCTCCAGCTCCCTGTGGCTGCAAACACTGAAGGCTGCAGCTTTTGACATTTTAGCAAATTCAAATGATTCAAGGAAGTTTCTGATCCGTCCCAGAGCCGGTACAAGGAGGAAGTGAGGGCCACGAGGTCAGGAGCAGAAGTAGTCCACCCCTTTCTGGCAGCAGGAAGTTCTTACATCAGCTCAGCTGTCTGCTGAGCCAGAACCATTAATGCAGGCTCTGAGGCTGCCTCTTCCATAGTGTCAGACCTCCCTCCCTACTCCTTCGATGTCTCCCTCCTCAGAACTACCAGGATTCTTCTCTCCAAAACACCATCTTGGATTTATGCTATGAGAATTTGTCTTTTAATTCTAATTAGGTTTTTAAACTAAGCAAATAATAAAAATTTGGGAAAAAGAGCATTTTATAGACCAAGTTGCCTAGTGCCCTAAACACCATCTTACGAGGAAGTTCTCACCTGTCATACAAACTTCTCCTTTGGATGCTTTTTAGCCCAGAATTCAGTATACATCAAAATAAATAGCATGAAGCATGTATTAAAAAAAAAAAAAAGAAACAAAACAAAGAGAACAAACAAAAACTCACCTCCCCACAAAAAGCCTATAAATATTAGTTTTGAAGGAAAAAGAATTGACTATAACCAGCTAAAACAGGGTGGATTTAGAAAATTACCTCAAGAGATGAACTATGCATCATGCCAGAGTAAGTCTTGAAGGTTACATTGGCTGGATTTATCATAGTCTTCAGCTTCTCAACAGTGAGGGAACCAAACATTACAGGAACCAGGGGGTCACAGTCTCCATGGCACTGAAGAACAGCAATATCCTTGTTGACACCACTGATAGGGCCCTAGGAGGGGTGGAATTAGCCAGGAGAAGAGAAGAAAGAGACACTAAGTGGAGATAAGGCTAACACCTTTGAAATAAAAAAAACATGGCACTATACCCGGTGACATCACAAGCAAATTGAATTCTATGGGGAAATAGTACAATGTATGGCCTGCAAGCAGCTCCTTATGAAGTAAGCTCTGTACCTGACAACACATTAAGCTCAAAGACATGCAAATAAAATTTTGACAAAAACTTTTGTAACAGAAAGTCATAATTTCTGGCCAAGTAAAAAACTTGAAACTTTGCTCAAACACTCAGTCTCTAATAAGACAGTGCCTTGCAATGGAACAAATGGCAGACAGAAAATTAACCTTCAAGGAAAATTTGTTCTGTCCTTTAAATTTTCTAGTACTGTCATTTTAAGCAAAAATAGCTACTGAGTGTTTCTTCATTTTCCTTACTTAACAAAATCTAAAATTTTAAGACCCTATTTTAAAAACTTCTAAATTATCAAACAACAGTCATCTGGTAATAATGATGACCACTAATTCTTGCACAAGATTCAATCTTCAGAGATACTCATTCCCCAATTGCAAATCATTTCAGGAAAGAAACAAATACCTGAGGAAAAGAAGCCCGTAGAGGAAGCCAGCAGCTGAGGGCTACGACACCTGCTAATTTCTGATGTGTTGTAAGAGCTGTATACAGTGATAAAGCACCTCCCTAAAATAGATACAAATATTATTAGAATAATGACAGTAAAGTTCTTTTTAATGTTTGCTTCAAAATCCCTGATTTCTCCTTTAAAACTCTTTTCCTATTGCAATCTATTCTCCTTTAGAGCCAACAACTAAAACCAGTACTTATGTACAATGTTTCTTTTGCTTTTTCTCCTCCCTTCCAAGTCCATGTGGTCAATTCAGAGGTAAGCCAGCAAATTTACTGTAACTAACACTTGTCAAAAACCCCCCAAAACCAAAGACTCACAACATTTTTGCACTGCAATAATTTTATCACAACAGTATTATCACTACTTTAATATTTAATTCATTTGCATGCAGACTGGGGGAGTTGATGTATGGACCAGTTAATCAACTAACCTACCTACGACAGATGCCCTACAAGTGTAAAGGAAAAGATTTCCCAAATAAATACAGACCACTAAATATTTACCAAATTCAATTAAAAATATTACCAAAATTTTCAAGCAAAACTATTTAGGTTACGTGCATAAAGATTTTAAACAGACAATTTATTTTAGTACCTTTTTTCCACATGTATGTTCATTTTCCAGAGAACAGTAATTATTTGCAGAAAAACCAAAAAACTTCATTTGTTAAAGCAAAGCAAAATTGGCCCCTTAAAATTTTAGAGGCATCTAACATCAGCTGACTTCAATTTAAGTGTCTGGGTTTCTGAAGTTAATAAAGCTAGGTTACTTCCCTAGAAAAAAGACAATGGCTCTTTCCAACCATACCTTACCTGAGAAAAGCCTCCCAGAATAATTCTATTAGAAGGAATTCCATTTTTTACTTCTTGATCTATCAGTGCTTTAACTGCAACATAAATAAAGACCAGCTGTTAAAATCCACTCCATTCTCTAGAAAGTCCAGAAGAGGAAAAATGCATTCTTCCTGGCATCAAGAGAAAGCTAGTGAAAGGAAAATTTAGGCTTCTATATATTAAAACTACCAGAAGATCTAAAGCACAGTCAGAAATGTCAGTGCCACTGTATCATTTCCAAAGAGAAAAACATGCAAATAGGTTTTGCAAAAGCTCCAGTTTTGGGAAGATGGCATCCTCTTCCAACTAAAAGCAACACAACTGGATGCCAATACTGCTCTGACCTGCTGCACTACCCAAAAGCTCTTTAAAAAAACCTACACTTGTTCCCCTATTTCAGAGTATGAAGTGTTTATATTGGTGAATTACTCTACTTACTAATAAAGTTAAAAAACAAACAAACAATAAACAATTAATCTAGCTAAACTTTGGTCAGTGATAATACCATATACAAATATTCTTTTCCCTAAAAAAATATTAGCTTTAGAAAACCTGTTTCAGACTGATAGTTAATTTTCAAGAATACCTGGAAGTACTTTAAAGACATAAAAAATACTCCTAAGTATACCATTCTCCGCCGCCTGCTTGATCCCAGCTTCATCTTCCTGTGAATCTGGAGAAAGTCCAATGATATCAAACCTTACAGAAACATCAACAAGAGCATTACTCATTAGAGCATCCATTCCGCTTCTTTAATACACAAATAATGAAATCTGGATGTTTTCCAGACAAAAATGTTAGCTGTCATATTGTTTATTGCCAACTACCCATAGATCACAAGAAACAGTGCACAATCTGTGAACGTGGCTTAAAAGACTAGATCTAGTCAACAAGGCTGTTCTGAGTTTTGACATCTTCTGTAACTTACTGCAGATTAAGCAGCACAGTTTTGATATTTGCTCAAAAAATATTAGCAGGAATTTTGCTGCATGTAGAAATTAAAATATGGTTTGAAGAAATACAAGAAAAACAAACACAAGTTACTCTGGGGGGAAGGGGGAAAGCCCAAAATCCAATAAAACTGAAGACTGGTTTCAGATCATTGAAACCAAGTTCTTCTTGCTCTCTATTCAGAAATGAATGTTCTAAAGAACAGTTTCTACATATCCTACTGACCCACCAAATATTACTCACTAGTAGCAATAATATTTCCACTCCAAGTCTCTGCTTCTACTGACTAGGAATTCAGACACAATGCATACTACAGACCCTATCTGTAGAATAAAAATGGGGTTTTGTTCTAAGATATACAGATTAGTCCTGAGGAATAATCTCTACCATAGATACAAAATGATAACTAGAATGTACTCATGACAGCCCTTTTAGTTCTGTTCTTTTATAAGAAAATATCTAAAGTAAAAAGGTTTACACTTTCATATGATTAAAACCAGATACTCAGGTTGCTCATGATTTTAAATTAAGAACAATGAGTTCATAGCCCCAGATATAATTTGATTAGAACCATCTGCATTGAACAAATACTTACCATGATGGCATAGACATGTTCATGTTCAAAGAAACAGGCATAACTGGCCTAGAAATGAGAATGAACACTCTTGACATAAGATATATACTGAAATTCAATAATGTAGATGCAGTAACATCATGGAATTGCATATCCTCTGTCTTACTTTTAAGCAGTAATTAACATGAGCTGTTTTGCAGCATCTGCTGAAGAAACTCACTTGAAACCTGCCAGCCCAAACACATTTAATATTCAGGGTTGAATTACCACTCTCTATGGAGAGCAAGCAAAACATTAATGGGCTGCTTTAAATGTGTGTGCGTATGAGTGCATATATTTCATATACATTTTTAATATACATATATCATTGACTTATTTGTAATTAAGATTTATCACAGTTCCATTCACAAGTTCAGTGGATTAAGGCACCTTCTACAGCAGCATCACCAGCCAAAGGAAGCAGCCAAAAGCAGCACATGGTGGAGCCTGGCCATGCATGTTTCTGTCAGCAGCTGAATCTGCTTGGGCAGTGCCCTCACTGCTGGGCTCCCTCCCAGCCCTGTGCCATCTCTTCAGCCACAGCAAGGCAGCTGCAGGATGGATCATACCTGGCTTGAGTTTTAATCTATAGCAACTGAGCAGCATAAGTTCTGTGGGGAAGGATTGAAAGAAGACAAAGGGCAAGCAAAGAAAACAGCAGATCTTGCTAAGCTCCTTTTGAATGGTTCAGCAAAGCTGGGGCATGTGGTAAAACAAATAAATAAACCACAGCTCAGCAATACACCAAAACATTGCTTCCTTCTCTCCCTATCATCTCTGCTCCACGTCTGCCAAGACCACTGAAGCAAGAGACAATCTAAGTTTTGTGTTAAAATAAATTAAGATTATACTTTACTAGTTTTTCTACCACCAAGCCAATAGTAGATAGATCTTACCGCCTTATTTACTGGTGCCTGATGATACTTAGAAGTATTTCACTTCTCAAATTGCACACAAAGACAGCTCAATTGAATTATTTGCTGAAAATATCACTATCCTGCCAATCTTTAAATTTCTTTGTAACCTACAACAAGTTTCAATCTACTATACACATACCCAAGCTTAAGTACAGCTGGCTAATGCAAATTGAGTGTAATGGTAAGCAAAATACAAAAAAAAATCCTTGATAAAACTGTTTTTGACAAAAGATTGTTGGGAGGAAAAAAGAAACTAGCAAACAACTCAATCCAATGGGAAAAAAGTCAAAATACTATAACTTTGTACCTAAAACTTTACAAGTACGTTTTCAGCCTGAATAAGTACCCGAACCAAAGTACAAATAAAAATGAAGTTTTACCCCAAAGTAAATCACACATAATTTCCTGAAAACAAAAAACACTTAATAGCATCAACACTATTTTAGAATGGGCTTTTATATAAAAAACCAAAATGCAGAGATAGCCTGATGTTATCTCACTTCTGAGGTGCCTCTCTGACATCTGCACAAGTGTTTTAACAGATGATGTCTCTACAGAAAAAGGTAAAACAAGAAAGTTACAAACTTACGCGTGTGGGCAGATGTACTTCACATGGGGGCTTTTGATACCAGCAAGTGCTTCTGACCATCCGTGCCTGTTAACAAAAACATTTTCAACTGCTTTTAGGTTTTGGCTTATTTCTGAACTGGTGCATCAGCACAGACCAAGTATGAAACATGCTGAATTAGATCAATATCAACACACTTTTAGAAAATATTTACATCAGCCACAGTGTACTATGAATGTAGTACTAAAGTCAGAAGGTTTGTTTGGCCCTTGAATGCTTGTGGCATATGTATAGTCAGGAAGACTTGATCTAATTTGGTTGTCATAGTTGTGTTGCAGCTACAGAAATATCACTTTGGCTCCAGGCAAAGCCCACTCTGTATCTGTCTGGCTTTATTAATTTGTGTGCCAGAACAGATGCACACAGGTATCCTGCTTCCAGGCAGCACAGAGGCTGCTTTGCTGCTCCTGCAGAGCTCAGACAGCTTCTCTGACAGCCAGCTTGGCATTCTGGGAACCACATTTCTTGACGTGGGACAGTAGCAAACCAACACCTAAGCTAACTCCACATGGATCCAGCCCCATCAATCAGCCCTATTAACTCCAGCTCAGCTTGAATGCTCTTGGATTCAGGCAGTCCTGGACAACACCCCAGACTGCAGTGGCTTTTTGATCTCAAACAGATACAGCATATGAATGTCCATAACAGAACAAGATCTGCACAGCAGGTGAGTTAATGAGCTTCCTCCAAACCAGAACACTGGAGAGCATAAGGTCAACACTCACTCCAGGCCTCATCTGGACAGGAACTGACCTTGACCCACATCTGAACCCATGCACAGCCACTGCACATGCCTGCACTTGGCTTTCCAGAACACTCATTTCACCTGTATTTCCTGATTTTTCCTCATCATTTAGTATTCCTAACTCACCCATTAAATTAGATACTGGGAATTTGGTTCTAAGCAGAGAACACCTCTAACAAATCCGTCAGTGATACAGTTGAACTAATCAGACCAACAGCAGACCAGCCATAAAGGCATGATTGGTTTAGTTTTAATACCATCCTGAAGAAAGTTAATTAATGTATTAATGTAACCTGAAGTTGAAGGCAATTCCAACACACTGACATTTGAAGCACTGATTGTACCTCAGCCTACTTCTTATCAGTACTTTTAGACATATTATTAACAAATTGCAGGAAATATGATTTGCACAATATTTGCAGTATCACAGAGGGTTGAATAAGAGTCTAAAGGAGAAATACCACTGAGAAAAAATAGTTACATAAGAATTTAGGGACATATTTTAGCCAATTATGAAGTTGACAAATTTGAAAAGCAACATTGTGTACATACTAAAGCAGACTCCTTAGAACAATATGGCACCTTTTGTTCAGATTTTGACAAGTATGTACCAATATTTAAGTGCCATTTATACAGGAGCTAAGACAGAAAAAGCATGTAACCTCTGTTAAACACTTTCCAGAGTAAGAAAAATGCAGCTGGCAAATGGAAGTGATCAATTTAGAAATTCATGTGAAGCGGAACAGGTCAGTTTAAACTGGGGGAAGTTATAAAATTCTTAATAGGTTTGCTTCAGGCAATTTTTTGGGTCACTCCTACAGCTTTTACTTAAAAAACCCACAAACAACAGTATGTCAAAGGCAGTGTATCTAATCTAATCTGCAACAGACTAGAAGAAATACACCTAAATCACTGTATTTCCACAGAGGTGTCATGTCTTGTCAAATGCAGACGTTCCAGTATGCTCACTGCATTTGCAAGATTGAGGCTGTGCCTTAGCTCTGACACTGAAATGGAAATGCCACCTTGTCTAGGGAATATAACTTAGGTTAAAGAGAAAGTCTCTATTTTTTACCCCCTGCCAAAACAAACACCGAGCCAATTTGCAAGGACTCAAATTCCAAAAGCTCAAAAGATTCTGCAATCACTTGCTGAACATTTGGTGCCAAGATGCAGGCAGTGCTGCTGCCTCAGCTGCCTCCCACCAGCAGAAAGGAAGAGGGGTAATGCAAACAAGGTGTTGTGCCAGCACAACACATCAGAGCAAAAACTCCACTTGTAGAATACTGCCAAGTGCATGGACTTGACTCTTTTTTAACTTACTAAATGCCCAGGTTATGCAAGTTTTCATTCTGACAGCTAATTTTAGTTAGTACTTTGGAAAAAATAACATAGCAAGTTTCAACCTAGATGCAACATTCAAGTTCCAGGTAACAAAAAAAAAAGAGTTCTTAAAAAAATATTATGTAATTTTAGCCACAAGGGAGCAAAATAGACAAAGCATTCATGCTATTTATTTTCAGTATCTAAGTGCCAATTCCTTTAAAGTCTTCCACTAAAAAGGCTTCAACACTCTCTTAACTTGTTAATTCAATGGCTTTAATGAATGCATGCTTATTTCTGGGCACACACAAGCTTCAAAAGGAAACATTACACCAGAGCTAGAATGCCTCCCAGAAATTCCCTACTCTTTCCATTTCTACTCAAACATGGAAATAACAGGAACAAGGCAACAGGGCATTACACATTTTATTTAGGGGGCGTTTTTTTGGAGTCTGAAGACCATATTTCAGAGACAAAAATCTGTAGCTATTAGGTGACTACTTTGGAGTTTGCTTATATAGATCAAAGAGGTCTGGATTTTAGTGTAAGTATGACAGATTGATGAAGAAACCACGGACTAACAGCAGCTATTGGCAAACCAACAATCCACAAGTCTGGAATAAAAAAGAACTCTAAATTTAGACAAACACAGGAATAACCAGAAACCCACTCTCAGGAAAGCAAATGATCAGAAAATCACACTCTTCTTTTTCTACAAAGTTTGACTCAGGGACAAAAGAGAAATCACATTTAGACCAAATTAGGTGAGTAAAGTTTCCAAGGACTTGGTGGAAAATTTTAATTAAATAGTTGTCACCATCATTGCAGGACACGTGAAGTTTTACCTGCTGTTGGCCGCTGCATTCAGTAAAGGGCAAAGTAAGAAGCTTAAGTAAATTTTAACTGCTCACGTGCTTAAAATATGCAGGTTACATTTGAAAGTATAATAGCTACTGAGTATGCAATAGATCAGAGTACACACCCGGTATCTCCTAATCCGTGAAGAAAAATGACCTGAAGGAAATAAAACAGCAACAACACACACAAAAAAAAAAAAAAAAAAAAAAAAAAAAAAAAAAAAAAAAGACAACAAAGGCAGAGGGTTAGGATCGCTGAACAGGCACACGAGCCCCAGGCGCCCACCCAAGGTCAGGCGCGGTTCGGAGCGCGGCACCACTTTCTCCCAAGAAAACTCCGCTTCGCTCACTTCCCCTCCCGGCCCCGCCGCCATCAGCGGCCGCTCCCCGCGGGCACCGCTGCCCTTCCAGGTGCCGACCCCGGCCCGCCTCTGCACGACAAGGCAAGGAACGGGAGCGACCCGCCCGGGCCGGCCCGCCCGCCATCCCCCTCAGCGGGGGCGCGGCCGCCCCTCGCCCCCCGCCCGCCCGCGGCCCCCGCGCCAACAAAGCGGGGCGGCGGCGCTGCCTGCCCGCGCTCCCGGCCCGCGCCCCGCCACACTCACGGCGGCCGTGGCCTTCCTGGCGGCCGGGACGATGGCGGGCAGAGGAGCCGACATGTTGTTGCCGCACATGCACCGGGCTGCGGGGCGGCCGGCGGGACACGGGCCAGCGGCGGGAGGCGACGCGGGAGGCGGCGGAGCCGGTGGGAGGGGCGCGGGCGGGCGGGCGCCTGGCGCTGAGCTGTAAGGCCCGGGGGAAGGAGGAAATTACGGTATTCTTAAATAGGTGAAATAGAAAAGGCTAAGTCACGGGATGGCAGGAAAAGCAGCACAAATATAGCAAACAGCACGGCGAGATGGGGCTCGTCTGTACTCATCGGGTCAGATACCTTCACCGCCGAATTAAACCTCTCGGCTTACAGCTCCCAAGTCACTGATTCTTACTCATCTTGAGATGTGTTAGGCTATTCAGGCACTCTGGTTGGAGTTACTGGCTCATTCCAGTCCATTCCAAACACTTAGACCGACTCTGAATATGTATAGCAAACACATTTCTATCAGAAGGGAATACTTTGTTCTTTGTCTTCTCTTCCATACATCTCTGTCAGATATTTACTCCCAGAAAATCAATATGCTCATTGTGTTTGCCGGGTGGTAAGTGGCTGCCGTGGATGCTTGTTTGGCAGCTCTAACAGTGGCTGAACACACACTATGCTTCTTTCACATCCTTCCCACTGCTGTGTTCCATCCCAAACAGGGACAATTTTTCACAAAGCTTTTGCTCATCAACATCACCAGCACTGGCTGCATAAAACTTATTGGAGGAGCCTTTATGCCAGCTGTGTAACATTGAATGCACATCCTCTTTTGCCATGATTGTTAGGCTGCTTTGATACATATATTCATGCCAGGGCATCCCTTATTTCTAAAATTTGATTATTTTCACAGGTAACTTTTTGTGATTTGATTTGTTTCTAGTTTAGCGTGTGCTCCCGCCTCATGTACTGTACCCAATTCAAGAAAATACAGTTTATGCTTTAAAAATTCTTCAAAGATTAGGAGCTGCACATGATGTCGGGTGCTTATTAAGTATGCTGAACCTGACTCTTGCTCTAGATCATCTTTTTGGGACATGAAAAAAATTTTGATTTTCCTCACTACTCTGCTATTTACCATGTAAATGTCACTTCCATTAGGTGAGCTGCTGCTGAACTTCCAGCCTAAGAATTAATAGTCTGCTAATAAACAGAACAAGATTTTAGTATTTTAGTCAGCAGAGCTGGAGTGATCTTACTTGAATTCCTGGTTGCTGCTAGCATGGCCCCAGGGGCACTGGGGAAAGGTGAGCTCTGCATGGATTGGGCATGGGGCATTGTCTGCTGGGCACAGACAAGTGTTCAAGAAACTGAAACAGGAATGCCAAATTGCTGGAAACATCTGAGCTGTGAACCTTTCAAAAATGGTACATTGGCTGTCCCTTCAGAGTGAGATATCTATCTCGGGTATTATACTTTTCTACCTGATTTGAAATTTCTGTTTAGAGCGAGAGAGTTTTACAAGGCAAAGCATGCTTTAAACTATGTCATTTTCCCTGCCCTAGAGGCTAAAATGGGCTTAGATAAAATGGTTGTCCATGCCAGCATCTTGTGTATTGTTACAATGTAATTTTTCTTAGTTTTTTTGAAGGGGGTAAGAATCTACATAGATTTCATACTGAAACTCACAGATTTCTGCAGCATGATTGTCATTTTACCTCCATTTATTCTCAGTGCTGGCAGAGCTGCTGCCTGATCCCTTCTCCAGTCTGAAGCAGACATTGAACATGGAAGAAGGTGCTGTCAAACAGAAGTTTCAGGATGGAAAGCAGGATATTGCACTGAGGATTATCAGCTTTCACAATGGGAGCTGTCCTTTCTGCTCTGTAACTCCACAGTGGCAGCTTCTACAATTCAGTTCTTCACTGCACTGAGCCTGCACACACCCTTCCCACCAGACCAATATACTGATGGACGCGGCTGTATGGTTTTCCATAAACTAGGTGCACATTTAAAGTTAAAGGACTGAAATAATAGCGGCGATCAAGTACTGCAGCAGTACTAGGAATGTCTTTGTCTCAGTGTTGACTACAGTAATTTTCTTCCCAATGTTCAGTGAGGGGCTCAGATTTGGATTTGTGCTTAACACAGGAAAGATAATATAGAGATGTTTTTGCTATTGCTCAGCAGGGCTTACACAGAGCCAAGGCCTCCTCTGCTTTTCACGTTGCCATGCTCATGAGAAGACTGGGAATGTATGGGAGGAAACACAGCCAGGACAGGTGACCTCAATCACCAAAGGGATATTCCAGACCTTATGGCATCACGCTCAGTACATAAAGTGGGGGGAAGAAGGAGGGGGGATGTTTTGGGTGATGGTATTTGTCTTCCCACGTACCCATTACACATGGTGAGGCTCTGCTCTCCTGGAGATGGCTGACCACCTGCCTAGCCATGGTAAAAAGTGAATTAATCCCTTCTTTTGCTTTGCGTGGATGCGCAGCTTTTGCTTTCCCTATTAATGTCTTTATCTTAACCCACGAGTTTTCTACCTTTTATCCTTCCAGTTCTTTCCCCGATCCCACTGGTGGGCGATGGCTGCTCCTAGGGTGACGCCCCGGGAGTCTCCCCCGCAATGGACACGCCAGTACCTGCACGGGGGGCAGCTGAGCAAGGCCAGCCGCGTTTAGATGCCTGATGGTTTTAGAGACTCGGCTTGGGGACACTCGGCTGAGGTCCCAGTAATAAAACAGCAGTGACAAAACGCCAGGAGCGCCCTGTTCCCAACCATGGGAATTCCGAGCTCCGGCACCGCCAGGACACCGGGCCCGCCGCCCCCGCCTGCGCGACACCGCTGCGAAGGCGCGGCAGCCGCGGTTTGCGGCGCTGCCGTAAAGCGGCGCGGCCGGGCGCGCTCCCCGCGGGCGCCCTTGGCAGGGAGCGGCCATGAGCGGGAGCGGCGTGAGCCGGGGCCTGGAGCTGCTGCGCTCGCTGCCCAGGGTCAGCCTGGCCAACCTAAGGCCCAACCCCGGCGCCAAAAAGCGGGTGAGTGCCTGCGGCCCGCCGGCACTGTGCCCCGGCAGCTGGCGCGCCCCGTCGTGGTTTGCCCCTGGGCTGTCAGGAGGAGATCGTGCTGGCACGGCCGGGAGAGCCGCATGGCCAGAGCAGGCGTGGAGAGGCTGAGGAGCGGATGGCACTGCCGTGTGTCTGTGTGTGTGTGTCTCTGTGTGTATGTGTATGTATATATGTGTGTATGTGTCTGTGTGTGTATATATGTGCGTCTCTGTGTGTATTTGTGTGTGTGTGCTGGCCCGCCGCTCGCCCTTTGCGTGCCTTGGGGCCGATGCGTGCCCATGCCCACAGAGCTGCCTGATGAGTGGTGCTGGCTGAACCTCAGGGCATTGCTGGGGCTGGAGGGGAACAGTAAAAGGCTTCAAACTCCAGGTGTTTATGGGATGGAGTAATGTGTTTGGAAATGGGAGGGTAGAACGCCTACAGAGAAAAGGAGTGTGATGTCAGCTATCGTTGTTGTTGTTATTTCTCGAAAACAAACCTGTGAGCTGTGTCCTTATAAAGTGGTAGAGAAATTACGAAAAGAAACGGGGGAGAAACTCTCGTAGTTTGGGGGGAACATTAGTGAACAGGGACATGAGGTTCAAAGGCTGAAACCATAGGAACAGAGAAGGGAACAGCCAGCAGCACTCTCCTGAAAGTGCTGAAAACTCCTGAATAGTATGGAATTCAAGTGCAGTTTTGTGCCAGACTCGACCATCCCTGCCACCAAAGGAAGCTGATTTGTCCCGAGACTATTTGTGATGCCAGCCTAAAAGCTGTGCTCTGCAAAAATCACATTGACTGCTTTTCTATTTTTCCACTTAGAAAATATCTATAACTTATTTTTTCCTCAAGAATCAGCATTTTCTCAATTGTTTATGTCTCTGAAACGAATGTTTTGTAGGTACTAGTCTCTGCAATAGTGTTCTAAATGTACCATTGGTTGTTTTGAAGGAGAGAAGACGTGGCCGTGGAAGGTACGGGGGTCGGAAGTGTGGCCGAGGGCACAAAGGAGAAAGGCAAAGAGGGAATCGGCCCCGACTGGGCTTTGAGGGTGGCCAGACTCCATTTTACTTGGCCATACCAAAATATGGATTTAATGAGGGACATAGGTAAGTGTCTAAACATGTACTTGGAAATTAATCATTGTTTGCATTTCTTGATCTTTCCCCTGAAGCAAGAATTCAGGATGCCAATACAGGCCTAACTGAAAAAGTTCAGCTTCCCAAATTCCTCTCAGGTTGTTCGCTACTTTACCAGAAGAATCTCCCATTTCTTGTGAGATTATTATTTTAATTAATTATTTCCTGTTTTGCACATCTGCTTGTTTACGTGCTTCTCCTCATAATCCTTTACGTGTAACAGACTACCTTTCCTCTTCCAGCTGAAACTGGAACTCTTTCATTTCTCCCCTGAAACTCCTTCATTCCTGCTTGTTTTTCTTTTTGCTTCATAACCCCGTGAACTGAATGGGAACAATCCCAGTGACTGGAGTGAGGATGCTGGACATGGAGGTGTAATCCAAGCCTTGCTTTGTTGTGTCTCCTCACTGTATTCACCAGAAGCTCTGA
Organism: Melospiza georgiana; assembly: GCF_028018845.1. Classification (NCBI taxonomy): domain Eukaryota; kingdom Metazoa; phylum Chordata; class Aves; order Passeriformes; family Passerellidae; genus Melospiza; species Melospiza georgiana. The sequence goes on from NC_080430.1 coordinate 115,434,379, forward strand.
TCTGCTGCCAGCCAAACAATTCTGCTTCTCTTCCTGGTTCTACTCTTTCAGCCCTCTGACACTGTGGTGTGTGTCTGTCTGTGCCGTGCCTGTTACATCTAGGATCCTAACAAGCTCTTTAATACCAAAACTGCTGGATGAGGCGTTAAATCACCTTTCACCATTTCTCTTCTTGGGCATTTTGCCTTGTTTAATACTTCTGTTCTTTTTTCACATTGTACCTGTTTGTGTCATGTCCTTATTCCACCTTTTTTAATGTTTGAGGTTATTCTTCTAGCGTGTCTTTTCTCCAGTCACAGTTCTTCCCTGGAGAGGGGTGTGTCAGAGGTATTTCCAAATTTCCTTCACTTATATTGATAATTAAAAAAAAATTGATTGAAATAATAAAATTTTTTTGAAAGCTGGGTTTATTTCATCAGATAGCATTTGTGTTACCTGGGCAGCAACCATTTTGTTCGCTTTTTGATCTGGTCTTGCAAACTTCTGTGTCCATACAATGCTGTTACAGGCAGTAATAACAAAAGTCTGCTTCAGCAAATAGACAGTTCAAGGATGAAAAGACTAATGTGTATTTGTGAATTGTTAGACTTGATTTAATGTTCCATTTCCTGATACCACTTCATCAAATGACTGAGCACTTTTATATTTCCATTCTTAATGCATGCAGTAGAACTTACAGACTTGTCCCAGTTTAAGGGTTTCCTCTGAATGTTAATAGTTTTGAGATGTGACTCAAATTCTATTTCCAGGTACTATTATTTCCTCCTGTTTGCTAAATTATTACAAGAGTAAACAAGAAGCACTTTCAATAACTGAGGGCAGAGTGTAAATCCACAGTCCTGCAAAGGAAATGCTGCAGAATGCAGACACTCAGCTTCTTACGGTAATAGTGGTCAAAAGTTCATTAATGACCAACAGCAAAATTCCAGCCTTCTGCAGTGACAAGAAATTATTAGGAGCTGGCTGTTTTTAACAACATCTGACAGCATGTGAAAACAGAAGAAAAGTACTCTGTAGTTTCAATGTTGTTTGCAAAAATTCAGTGTCAGGCTGCTGTAAATGTTCCTGTGGTGAGCACTGTAAGTGCACTGGAGTGACACTGTTGGGGTGGAGGGAGCAGGCTGAACAATGTTTATCTTCACCTCACTCCTCCTTCTGCCTCCACTTCTTGAGCCCTTCTCTGTGAGGGGCTGTGTGACAGCACAAATTCTTGTTCCTTGTACTTTGTACTGGCTTGCCAGTAGCAGAGATCAGCTGCTTCCCAGTTTGTGAGCTGCCACCCAGAGCCTTCCAATAGCAGCCATCGAATGGATTGTAGGAGGAAGTTTTGGGTATCAGCACAAGTGGTGTGCATAGACAGGAATAGACTCTGGCTTTGGAAAACTGTGCTAGGGATTGGTTTGTACCAGGTGTACTAGGTGAAGTTAGAACTTTAGAAAAAACAAAAGCAGGTTCTGCTGAAGGCATTGGCTGTTGGCAAGAGATTCCAGCTGCCTTTGGGGAATGTGGGTTAGTGCATATTTCCTCAATATTTCTCTTTCTTGATTGTGTTTTGAGGGAGATTCCTTTCAATACTTTCTGAGATGTTGGGTATAGTGGTAATGGATCAGAAAATCTTGTATGTAAGCTGTGCATGTACAGAATTTTGCTGGTAGTCTTTGACTGTGTTTGTATGGGAGGAGTTCTTTGGTTTTTTTGTCTATCAGCGAAGCACCCAAGGTGGATTCACTTTGAAAGTGGTCATTATTTACAGTCTTGTTGGTTTGCCAAGAAGTGTTGACACTGTAATGTCTTAGTAGTTTTTTGGTTTAGGAGTAGGTAAAAACCAGAATATCTCAGTTGACCAGTTGCTATAAAAACTTCAGTTTGGTAAATTTCTCATTGTTTTTTTTTTGGGTTGTTTGGTTTTTTTTTGTCTTTCTGTCCCCAGCCTCAGACGTCAGTACCAACCGCTGAGCCTTCAGAGGCTGCAGTACCTGATTGACTTGGGCAGAGTGGACCCCTCGCAGCCGATTGACCTAACTCAGCTCACCAACGCCAGGGGTGTGACAGTGCAGCCTCTCAAGAGGGATTACGGTGTCCAGCTGGTGGAGGAGGTATGCAGACAGCACACTTGGTACTTCAGCCTTTCAAGTTGCCATTCCCATAGTTTGGAAGCGTCTTGGATTCTCCAAATTAGTTTGCTGTGGGACTTTTGTGGATCATAAATCCACTAGAGGGCACTGTGTGTCAGCAAAAAAGAAATAACTCTGGAGGATTTCTTCATAGCCAGGGGACTGCAGAAATCAGAGTTAAGGAGCAACTCTGATTTTTGCAGTAACAAAAAGCTGAAGAAGTATTTTACAATAGAAAACTGAAATGTACTTAAAAAAATGTATGACTATTTTGGAAATTGAAAGGTTTTTTTATTCAGCCCAAGTGACTGAGAGCAACTTGGTTGCTTAACTTTGTGCATGGAACAGACAATTCATAATATTTTTGCAGGATTTAATGTTCCTTATGAGTTTTCAGAGAAGAATAAATGTGTTTCTTAAAATACTCATTTTAATGTTACTGTAATATCTGTTGAAATTTACAGGGTGCTGATATTTTTGCAGCAAAGGTAAATATTGAAGTGCAGAGAGCATCTGAATTAGCAATTGCAGCCATAGAAAAAAATGGAGGCGTAGTAACAACATCGTTCTATGACCCAAGGAGCTTGGGTAAGAACTTCTTTTAATTTCTGCCTTTTTTTTATTTTTGGATGTGCAAAGATTAAATGATCCAAATCAAACTTTCAAACACAGTTCTTAGTAGAAAATCATCAACTTCTAAGCTGCAAAACCAGTTACATGTATATTTATAGAATCATAGAATACTTTGGGTTGGGAGGGACCTTAAAGATCATCTAGTTCTAGCCCCCAATGAGGAATGATAATGCATCCTCAGTTTTGCCCTTTTTAACCATTCACCTGTTTAGCCCTTGCAGTGTTAGTAATTGTATACCAATCAACCAGTTAAGGAAATCTGAATAGCTTTGTAAATAGAGGAACTAAAAATACTCTTTTGCTGGATTTTTGTCTTCAGTTTCCCATGTTTAATAGCACTAAGAAAACTCAGGAAAAAATAGATTAAAAAAACACTGTGGATGTTTATATTTTTAATTTAAAATACTTTTCCACTTAAAGTGAGGAAGTAAGTTACAGAAGCTCAGAATCATTCCAGTTAAAATGGCTATTGTTTTCAGAACACTTTCACTGAAGAATGAGGCTTTGCTTTGCTTGAGGCTGCATCCTGCCTAACATTCATTCATGCAGTTTTTATTGACAATAACGCAGCTTTCATGTGTGAATGAGGCTGAGAAGAGGAATAGACATTTTTAAGTGTGCAAAATATGTTACCCTGGAGTGATATAAGTTCTGGGATTTTTTTTTTGTTCCACAAAATAATAAAAATAATAAGGTTAAAAGGTTCTGGAATATAATTTGCCAAAATCAGTAAAATTTGAGGAAGAGAAGATAATCCCTAACAAAAGACTAAATAGGTGCATGTGACATCGATACTTTATGTAAAATACTCATAGAAGCACTAAATTTGACATTAGTTGGTACACTGTGTAAATAACCATGCAAATGCATTGCTTCAAACTGGGAAATAATAATTTAAATAAGTTCAGTTGTGGTTATCTTTCCCAAGTAGTAGCTGGGAAATGTAAATGTGTTAGAAGTAGCAACTCGTCCAGACTGGAATTAAAACAGAGTTTTTTGTGTGGTTAAGTGAAACTTGCCAACCACTATCTCATTCTGAACAAGAATACTCTTGAGATTCAATTTTTCCTTGGTCCTTTTTGATGTGAGTGTAGTAACTAATTTAGTACAGAATAAGAAGATGTAATTTAATGTCTTTAAGTCTGTGTTATGAAGTGCAATCCCTAATCTTGTCTCATGTTTGCCCACAGAAATTTTAATCAAGCCAGTGGTATTTTTCCTGCGTGGCAAACCTATCCCAAAGCGAATGCTCCCACCTGAAGACCTCGTCCGTTACTACACAGATCCCAGGAATCGGGGCTACCTGGCAGATCCATCCAAGGTGGCAGAAGCCAGGCTGGAACTTGCCAAGAAATATGGCTATGTCTTACCAGACATAACCAAGGATGAACTCTTTAAGATGTTAAGTGCACGCAAGGATCCTAGACAGATATTTTTTGGTCTTGCTCCAGGATGGATCGTAAACCTGGCAGACAAAAAAATTCTGAAACCAACTGATGAGAATCTGTTGAAATACTACAGCTCATGAATTCAGGACTGGACACAATTGCAGGTGTACAGGAAACATCTGGGTATGAAATAATGGGTAGAAGTGGTGTGTGTTTGTTTGTTTTAAGACTCCTATTATACTAGAAAAAACATTTTTTTCTTCATGTAATCTTCTGGTGTAGCTCTCAACTTTTTTATTGTCATAATAGAGTGTATCAGAAGTCTTAACATTTGAAAACAATATGGAGTCTGACATAAAGTGTGGGTCTGGGCACTTTCTCTTCCAGTGGTTTGCCAGTTTGTTTTTTTTTTTTTTCAGACAAAAGGTTTCAGTGTTGCATTTGTTTCAGAGGATAATTCCAAAGAGTCATTTGACCTAATAATTAGTTTATATTTCCCCCTCTCAGTTTAAAATCGGAAACATGACTCTACAAAACCAAAATTAGTTTTACAGTAGTATTGCATAAAATTTTTAGATAGAGCTATTCAAGATACATTTTCTAGAACCTTTAAGAGGTATTTTTGGTTGGGGAAAAGTAAAAAGAACCAGAAATAAAAAAGTACTAAAGATTAACCTCTTCCATTCCAGAGCTATATTTTGGATTTTGCCATTGCCATCAATAGCACTAAAGCTTGAGAGATCTTGATTTTTCTTTGATGTCTTCATATGCAATTGAGACAGAGTATGCAATTCAACATAACCTTCTATCTAAATTTGGGACTGGGGAGGAAGATAGCTGTCTTAATTCAATGGCCTTTATTAGGCAGAATTTAAAACTTGTCCTGACACAAATGTAATCTTATTAATAAAAATGCATAGCAGAACCCAGAGTCAAAGGATGACAGTGACAGCAGATTATGAAGAATGGGGATGTGATGGATGAAGTACACAGTCAGAATTCAATTTTCAGATTGATCACAGATTGCATGTGTGACAGTGGACAAATTAATTTAAATGCTGTGAAAAGTTATGAGCAAATTGTGTTTATGGGAGACAGCATTTTAATCACACCAATTTGATTAAGTCTTGAAAAATATTTTTCAGCAAAGGTTTGTTTTATCAGTCTCTCCAGAATACTGCATTATTACTGTGCAAGAGTATTGTAGGTTTTGTGTGGAAGCACTGGGCATTGTGTGGACTGGGCATTTGAGACAGTGAGCCAGACAGTAAAGAAGGATGAGAGGGGAGACCAAGATGATGTATCAGAATGTGCTCTGGCCCCTTGGAAGTTAATGAGCTGCTTCATAATTATGTGGTTTAATGGAAGCTGAATTTGGCTTTAAAATAATTATAATTTGATTATAACAATGCAGGAAACAGTTCAGGAGAACAGAACATGAGATGTCGTTTTGCTTTCCAATTTTGATGTGCCTTTGGAAATGCTACGTAGAGTTTCCTGTAGCTGCCAAACTGTCCCATGTCGTAGGAAAAGTCCTCTGTGTGCTAGAATCACCTCTTTCTCCTGTGTAACATCTGTAGTTTCCTGGTATACCTCAATGGGGGAGGATTTAAGAAAAAAATCTTCTTTTTCTTTCAGAAAATAAAATAAAGCGGATGAATTTTTGTTGGTGTTTGTCAACCAGCCTGGATTTTTCCTTCACTCGACAACCTGCCTTATCAACTAATGTGACCCTCTGTAATCACAGAACAAAATAAAAGAAGTCTTCTCATTCTGATTAAATAATCTGAAATCAAGAGACTAAAAAGTCACTAAATTTTGACAACCTACTCTTCAACTTCTATTGTTCCTTGTTAATGTGTGTTAAATGCTATCAGTAATGGTCGTTCCCCTGACCTGGGGTTTAAGTATAGGTGAAACGTAGCAAAACAACAGCAATATAAAATTGGACTATGAATAGCAGGAATTTTGGTTTAGTGGCATTAACATTTGTATTTTATTAGGTGTCGAACACTTTTTTGGCACGTTAGGAATAATACTGTGTGCCAAAAAAAGTACAGTTGGTGTTAACTTGAATGTGAAGTAAATAACTTTCTCACTTTAGATGTATCCTGTTCTGCATCCTGATGATTGTTGGTTTGGAACCTTAAATGACAAGCAATACTTTTTTATTTTTCTTTTTTTTTTTCAAGTTTTTGTTATTACAATAACTTTACAATAACAATATTACTACTGCCTCCATTTGGGAAGGAGCTGGAGAGGGGGAAGAGTATTTATTGCCTTCCCTTATTTGTGCCATAATGTTTCTGTTTTTATGAATCAATTCACAATTGTATTTTGTGGAGGTGGTGGTACTCAACAGGAAAGCTACTTAACTGGAAGTGAAGAAGGAAGTTACTCATATTAGTGAAGACCAGAAGACAAAAGTGTTTATGTATCATTGTGTATTTTGGGGAGGAGAAGACGGGGGAAGGCAAGTTTGTTTCCATTTCTGCTCTTTGTATTAAAATGAACAAATTGCTCTCAGCAAGTTTTTTTCTGAATCAACTTCTTTGATACACACACGCGTGCACACGCTGGTTTCTGTAGGTTTCTAAATGGTTTTCAGGTGAAAGGGTAACTTGGATAAAACGATAACAGTGAAAGAAAGAATGAAAACAGGAAACAGATGTCTGGTGACGTTGAGGGATTGGATAGCACTTATTCAGTGGACGATGTCTTAGTCAGAAGGCAGCTGTATCCTGGCTCTGATACTACAGCACTACAAATACCTTGGAGCCAAAACAGCCACGTTCCACAAAATCCGGTCATTCTACTTTATAAAGGTGATCTTTTATCATCTTTTAGTTGGAGAGGGCAAAAAGGGGCTATATGTTCCTTTATTTAAGATGTGCAATGCTTGTCTTTTTTTCTCACTTCTGTTAACAGTAGCCAGTATTTTGTATCAGTTGTTTGCATTTTTATTTACTAGTGTAAAAAGTCACAAAGCTATAGAGGATTTCCTGTTCATTTTATCTCATCAGGAACACAAGTCTCCTAGCAACCAAATACAGAATTATCAAAAGCACAAGTAAGTTATTGACAAGGTTTCTAATAAATCCATAATAAATAGTGTCCCAAAGGACTCTTGTTTATATGTCAGGCTTAATGGGGTAAGACTAAGCCAATGCTGGCATCTAAACCATTCTCATTACTTAGGCATATGGACCATGTTTTCATGCTCATATGATAAAGGATTGTCTTGGATATCCTATTTTGACAGGACTTTTTCATGTGCAACAAGGTGTGACACAGCAAGAAGTACTCAATCTACTGTAGGTGGAAAAGTGTTATAGGGTAGCTGAGGAAAGGAACTTTTGTGTCACAAAATGCTGAAAGCCATGTCAATTTTTATCAGCTACATCATACTTCTGAATGACTACTTGATGAAACTGATTACTGATGTGAGACTGCAATCTAAATAAAGGTCTGTAAACATGTACATACCTTGTTGTTTCATCCTGTGATAATTAGAAATCTTGTGTTTTTTGGGAACAGATTCTGTTGATTGCAGCCAGGCAATGCTATACTTGCAGGTGGCTGACTGCCGACTCAAAGTGGATTAAAATATGTGTTTTCCTTTCTCTCATATGTATAACAGTGATAACCTGGCTTCATTATACTTCATATAAAATTTGTGTTTAACTGTCAAAAGTTGACTGTACAATCCACTGATTTCCAAAAAGGAATAGTATAAATCAGTGGCTGTGATCTGAATCTTCGCTGGCAGTGTGCCAGCATTGTTTTGACATAGAAGCATAATTGATGTTAGTCCTCCAGGAAGTCATATAAAAGTGATCAATTAGGAAGGTACCTTCTCATTATTGTTTAATTATTTTCTACTATTATTTCTATTTTCTATTATTTTCTATACTAAAACCTTAAAGGCTTAATGCAAAACTAATTTTGCACTTCTTAACACAAGTTTTTCAAGCAATTTGAAACTGTTGCACAGGTCCCATATTTTAAATATTTAACCATTATGTATATCTAAAACATGAAAGATGCTGTGTATATCCAAAATGTCCAGTTTAATATTCTATATGGAACAGTATATTTTAAAATTTTCTAAAAATATTATCAGTCAGGAATAATTTTATGTAGCTCACAATCTGCACGGTTTAAGGTTATGGTTTTCTCTATGAACAGAGAGGTCCAAATGTGACAGGGTTCTTGCCCATTAGAGGAAAATTATGCACATTTTAAGCTCCTTTATCTGCCACCCAGGTGGCTCCTCTTGGTCTTTTGTAGTAGAAATATACAGTATTGTCTAAAGAAGGATGGTTTCTCAGTGGAAGCAAACTATCCTCAGATGTATTCTGTCTCCTGTGCTTAATATTCCCTCTGAAGCATCTGCATCTTCCCAAGGTCTCTCCTTACCTTTCCCGTTGGAGTGGTGGGAACTACAGGGCTCAATCATTCTCACAGTGTCATCCTGTCTGGCCCACTCTGGGTTTGAAAATCTGGTTGTTTTATGTGCCTCTGGAGCAGGAAAAGTGTTGATCATTCCTGCATCTGTTTATATGGGGGGGTTGGGGGGGATTGGCTTGAGTTTCCTGGACTGGTGTTGCTTTTGTTGTTAAAAATGTCAACAGAAATGTTGTTTACTTGTTAACCTTGTAGATTCCAAGCCACATGCCAAGCAACTTGTAGGGCCCTTTGAGCAATAGATTTAGTCTTTATCAGTCAATGAACATTCATAGAATAGTGCCTGTGCACTTAAATCAGAATTGCACACACTAGATACCAGTATGAAAGGATAGACAATTTTGCATTCAATGGACAAATGACCAAATCTGTCTCCTTATCCTCTCTGTAGGAAAAGTCCTACAGACTTTTCTTCAGCCTCTGTAAGATTCATTCTGTCTCAGGGTACCATTGTCCTGTCTGGGCTTTAATCCATAAATGTGGGCAGATTAGTCCATATTTAGCCTGAAAATCTGCCATTTTCATTCCTTGGGCTGGTAATGAGAGCTAGGAGTTTGTGGACATAGAGTGGCCTATGAAAAATAAGTTGATATGTAAATTTATGGCAAAGTAGTTCTCTAGGGGTTTTTGTGAGGCTGGTGTAGTTTGCTCCCTGTGCAGAGTACCTTAAATTAAGAAAATAAATTCACTTGGTGTCTGGCAAGGAAGATGCCTTTTTTAGTTGGATGTAGCTGTGGCTCAGTGCTGCAAAAATTGGCATCCAAGTTCCTTATGCAGTTATTATAGTGAGGTATTGTGTTAGTTTCAATATTAATGCAGGTCTAAATTTACATTACTCACATGTAAACAGTACTTCAAACTCCTCTCATAGGAGTCTTGCTGCTTTTGGAGTAATGTGATTGATACAATCATTGTCTAGAGCCTAGAGAAAAGCCATGTTCAGCTTGGGGCAGACATCTAAGCAGTGGAGTGACACCCTACACTCCACTGACTGTGACAGGAGTTGTAACATAGCACTCTCATATGCACCCAAAACTTCAGCATCTGGAGCTGAATCCTACTCTTTTTTTTCAGTGACCCAAGATGCTTGAAGTTAATGGTCAGAATTCCTCCACAAGATCAACATATTGCCAGTGTGTGTTGCTGAGCTTTGCCATTGGGAACTTGTGAAACCTAATCTACTTGGTTGTATTTATCTTTGAAAATAAGCACGCTCTTAAAATTACTTAGTGAAAAAAGCAGTCTAGAGGATCTCTTGGTGCCACAAGAAGTGAGATGCTGGCAATCAGACAGTGTTATTTTTAAACTATTGGAGAGAGCAGCTTCTCCAGGATACAGAAATTGGTGACATCCTCCCTGGAAGTCTCTGACATTCAAGGTGTTTCAAGGTGGATGACTCCCAGTTCCCAGCCCTCCACTGATGTTTCTGCTCAAAATTTCAAAATTTGCCCGCCTTCTTCAACCTTGTGTGATACATGCTGATGTTTGTGTAGTCCTAATGTATATGTTTACTCCATAAGGAAAGAACAGAAATTAAACTCACCTTCATTTGTGAATGAAAAAAATGGGAGAGCAGGATGGTGCCTATTTTGAGGCGTCTGCTTCACATGTGCTGCTTGTAATGGCTGGAGAAGGTGACTGAGATGCTTAAACACAGATGTTGTCTCACTGCTATCTGAGAAGATGCATCCAGTATATCTCAAGGTACCCCCTGCAGCTACTGGGACAGCTTGTGATGTTTGTATAAGAGACAGATTTGGTAGTGATGTGCTTGGTTTTTGTGCACAGGCAATTCTACTGGTTTTGTGTTGGACTTGGGTGATGTGATGTTGCTGCTGCCCTGACTTCTAGGTAAAATTTCTGAGCTAAATGTGACTTTGCTGTTGGGCTTTGTTTTTATTGTTGTTTTTGGAAGGCTCCAGCCATTCCAAGTTCATAATTAAAAGCAGATATTTACTGTAGGATGATCATGAAATGAATTACCATAGTGAGGATGTGATTGTGTAGTAAAGTTCTACCTGGGTCTGTTTTTGTGCATTCATTTGTATGTCTCTGAGGGAGTTGAAGCACTGGGGTGTTCTAATTTTGTCTTTGATGTGGGAAAGCTTATCTGTCCATTAAGAGAACTTAAGAAGAAAATGGGAGGTAAAAACCTGTCAGGTAATTTCTGCTGCATCTTGTGAAAACTTAATGTTGTTCCAATTCCAGCTGCTGTTCTTGACTGAGCTGGATGCCTTTGCTTATGGCATATTGGGAAACTGCAATGGCATCAGCCCACCATGGATACTGATATGCACCTATGGTACTATGGCAGGCTGGGGCCAAAGAAGAAATAATTTTGGAGGCTTGAGAATCAAGGTATGAAAATCTACCTGAAAAGATTCCAGAGTCAGAAATATGTATTCTGCAACACCACTGAACTCTGCTGCACGTTTAATTATGCTTTGTTTCTGCTGACTATACTGTTATGAACTGTAAGTAGTCAAGAAATTATTCAAAGAATATACATTTTAGGTTTTCTTTGTTGTCCTTAGGGTGTTCAGCTCTGCAGGAATCTTGTTTCCAAGTATTGTTCCTGTATCCAGCAAGACTAGAAGCAAATTTAAGAAGTGGGAGCCAGCATTTTCATGTGATGGCAATATTCCAGAAGCTGGTGCTCTAGGATAAACAGTAAATACTGTGAGGCTTGCAAAACACTTACTCATTCATTGCTAGTAGCCTGCTGATATTTTCATTGTTAGAGAACATAATTTCCCTGCTGTCTCTGCAGGTGACATCAAGTCACATCTCCTCAGCATGAAACCTGTCTTTGTTTCCAGCATCCAAACCTGAAGGGAACAAATACGATATTACACAGGCACCCCGCACAAACATCCTTCTCCACCTGCTCCTCTGCCCCAATTACGAGCCTACTACGGTCATTTGCGGTGCTGGGAGTTGCATCTGCTTAGTGGGGACAGGGAGGAGAAGGTCCAGTGTCCTGGTAGAGGCAAGGCTGACACCTAGTGACCAGACGTGTTTATTCCTATGGGAATTCCCTGTGTTCTGGTTCTGTCACTATTCACTCTTACCTAGGTCTGGAAGGTGAAAACTTCAAAGTGAATAGTTAGTTTATTTCATCGTCATTTTTGGCTTCTGTTTTCATTGTTTCTAGTATACTCTTCTGAAGATGGAGTTCAGCTAGCTTGCAGGCTTGTTCACACCTGATATTGTGGAGGATTTTGTGTGTAGTTCCCCTGGGAGCTGTTCGTGCCAGCTGTGCTGAGCAAACTGAGGTGGCTGATTGCAATCAACAGTAACTTCAGAACATCTTGTTTCTTGACGTTTCCTTAATAAAAGCATGGCTGACTGCAGAATTTATACTATTCTTGCTCATCCTGTGGTAAAGAATCCAAAATCAAACGTATTCTGAGTTGCAGAATTTTCTTCCTGCAGATGCCTGCTGGCCAGAGGTAGCATCTTACAATTAGGCTGCCACCTAATTGTGGATGGCACAATCCACAATTGTGGAAATTGGATGGCACAATCCACAAATGTGCTGGGAAAGCACTACCTGTTCCATCATCACTGCAGATCCTGCTGGAAATGCTCTGAGGTCTGGGATATGAAAGGGGAAGAGTAAAATCCAGCTAAAAGACTCTTACAGAATGCTTTCTTTGGTTATGTAGATTAGCATTTCAGGAGCATAACATATTGATGAGATTTGCTCTTAACCTTTACCAAAAGGAGTAGACATACCAATTTAGGAAACCAGCCCCCCAACCTGAACAAAAGGAGTCATGTTGACTCCAAAAGTAGACTGTAGAAGATCTCAGTGGTTGTCCATGCTAATGGATTTCACACTAATGCCTGTACTGAAGCCCTAAAAGAGCCTTCTTGGAGCAGTCCTTGAGATTGCAGGAATATTTTATCTTTTAAATGTCTCTTGTCATTTAAACGAAGTCTTGGAAATAAGGTTGTGTTTGCGACTAGCACTGTGTATGACTACACAAAGAGTCAGAGCTAAATGTTTTTCTGTGCCTGAAAGGAAACTTTGATTCTTCCTGAATGAAATAACTGGGAACTTGCACAAGCTCTGTGTTGTTGAACGGAAAAGGCAAGCTTTTTTACTTCAGATAATCTTTTATATCTCACTCAGAACTTTATTCTAGCTCTGATTCTGTATCTGTGGCATGTTTCTAATTAGCCCATGAAAAAATAAAGGTTCTGTATTTTAAAATCTACTGATTTTTCCTCTGCTAACTATTGTTGATAGGATAGGAGCCTCTGGAGAGAAGGCTAGCATGTTCCCAAGGCAAATTCTCCTTCAGAGTGCTGTGGCACCAGGAATGAGAATAGCAAACGTTATAGAACACATACATACCCTGAAGATTTTTTGCCTCTCTGAAAACTGGTGGTCCAATTCCACATCTCAAAACCATTCACCCAGTACTGTTTGTCTGAGGTGAAATTTGTGGTTTTTTATTTGTGCTTGCAGCCATCTTTTGTGTCTATCGCAAACAAAATTATAGGGTTGTTTATTTGCATAGGTACTTTGAATTATTATTTTTAAAATTCACAAAACCTGACTTCTAAATTTAATTTTAATTAATTAATTAAATAATCTGAACAAGAGCCACAGAACAAGTAAACATGGCTTTGACCAGGGCTATGTAATAGACTTCAAATTATTCATGTCGAAAGAGAAATTCTGGGGACTCTGAAGACCGGAAGGCTTTAAATGTGAAAATGCGATCCTTGAGTCTATAACAAATTATTTATACAAAAATTACCTTTTTTTTTCTTTTTTTTTTCTTTTGGTAGGTAATGGAAGTTTTGTTAATTTAATCAGACTAACCCAATTGTTTTCATTATTTCAGACCCCAAGTACAGGATTCCTGCCTTTGTTCAGAGCAAAGTATTAAATTAGCAGCCACAAAAAATGTGGGGCATCTATTAAAGCTCCATCACTATGTATTGGCAAGCATCACCTCTGGAAAACCTACTCAGAGCCTCAGTCTTTGTCAGTTGTGCTCTTGCACTCGTGACAGTACCACCAAAGCAGCAGGTGGCCAAGGGTACATCCAGCTCCAAGTCTGCTCCAAAATAGCATTTGGTGTGGAGCTTCAGCAGTGCAGACATGGGAACATGTGCCCGCAGAGCCAAGGTGTGCTGGTTTTGGTTGGGATAGAGTTGATTTTCTTCACAGTGCCTGGTATGAGGATCTGTTTTGGGTTTGTGCTGAACACAGAGCTGATAGTGCAGAGATGTTTTTGTTATTCCCTTTTCTGCTGTTTGTGCTGCCACACTGGTGAGGAGCCTGAGGGTGCATGGGAGGGTGGGAGGAGACACAGCCAGGGGGAATCCTCAGCTGGCCAGAGGAATATTCCAGACCATGTGGCATCATGTTCAGTACAGAAAGTGGAGGAAGAAATAGGAAGTGGGGAGGCATTTACAGTGATGCCATTTGTCTTCCCAAGTCACTGTTACATGTGATGGGGCCCTGTTTTGCTGGGGATGGCTGAACACCTGCCTGCCCATGGGAAGCACTGAATCAATTCCTTGTTTTGTTTTGCTTCTGTGTATGGCTTTTGCTTTCCCTGTTGAAGTCTTTGTCTCAAGCTGTGAGTTCTTTTTTACCCTTCCAGACCTTTCCCCAGTCCCACTGGTTGGGGCAGTGAGTGAGTGGCTGTGTGGGGCTTGGCTGCTGGCTGAGGTTTAACCAGACACAAGGGAAATCACTCAGAGCAATCTGCTGTGCTCAAAACTCCCCCGACACCTATTTCATGTGGTGACCTCCAGCACTGTTCAGCCTGGAGATGGTGGCACACAGAGAGCCCTGTGAGCCAGGCAGGTGCTCCCATGTCCTCTCCACTGCTGTGGGCTGGATGGAGAGTAGCCTGTGTCCTTCCTGCCCTGGATCTCTGCGTTGAAATGCTTTGTTGGCCAGGTTGGGAGCTGAAGGGTTGACCTGCCTCCTGTCCTAACACAGGGTTGTGGAAGAGTTCTCTGACAGAACTCACCTGCACTATCAGCTGCCACATGGCAATAGGGGAAGAATTGACTTTTCTTTCTTTGTGCAGCGTCAAACCCAGCCAGGACAGTCACTGGCCAGTTCTGCATGCTCATAAGCCCACCTGCCATCATGCTAAAGCAGAGAATGGTCTTTCAGACTCACATGCCTTTGTCAGAAGTCTGCATGCAGTCCTGTAGGAACCAACAAGTAAAGCAGGTAGCTCTGTGGCTCTTCTGATTGTATTGTATCCAAAATTGCCAGAGATTTAATGCTACTTCTGACTATACAAGGAGTCAGGCCACTTATATTTCCCTTTCATATAATAAGCTTTACCACCACTTCACTTGGATTTTTTCTATATTTAATTGATAATGCTATTGAACTCATCATACACTTGCAAATATGAAGTACAATAGCATTTCCTAATTTCATTCACAGCTGAAGTTGCAGTTAAATGAAAGTTAAAGCTCAATGTACCTATTTGATCTTAATTTTTCTTCCAGTGACTCAGGATGTATCCCCACTGTGCATTCCCTTGTATTTCACACAGCTATGTTCTAAGAATACCAATTGATGGAACCTTAGGCAGAAGAATTTATGGTGTTGAGATTGTTTGTTGGGTTATTTTTTGTTTTTTTTTGTTTTTTTTTTTTTTTTTTAAACTCCAGGAAATATATAATTTTACACTAAAAAACTGTTTTGTATCTCTGTTCACTAATACTCTTTATCGGAAGTAGTCAGCAGTTTGTGGTAATTTCTGCCTAGAATGTTATTGACTCCTTTTTGAAACAGGAAGTTTTGAAAACTCCTAATTCCACTTTCCTATAAAAGCTTATCAATTAGTCTAAATAAAGACATCATGTGAACTTTTATGGTAATTGGAGAATGAATGAATTTTTTTGTATGTATGATCAACTATTTTTTTTATGATCAGCTTATTCAAATTATTAACATGAACAGAAAGTGCTCACTAAAAGAAATAGGTCACAGATCTATTATTAAAGAAAAAGTTGTTATGACATGGAAAGAAATGAGAGAAATGACTGAGTCCTGCAGGACGTAGGTCGTCCTGACTCATGGCACGTTTCTATTCTGATTAACCTATCTGTACTAATTTGTTCAGATCAGTTAGATTACATATCTTTGTGGGTTTTTCCCATCCAATCTGAAAACAAATGTGTCCCCTTATTTACCATGAAAATACTATACTTTGCTTCCCCTTGACTGATAATCAAAATCCAATCAGCAAGCTACTCCCTGGCTACTACTTTGTTCTGGTAGGAATCATAATCAATTAAATCAAATCACTGATTTAATCAAACTGCAGCCTGGTGGCCAAAAATACACCATCCTTGTATATAGTCTTAAAGAGTTTTCAATTAAAGCTTTGATCTGGATGCCTGGCAGTCTATAGCATTTCTGGGAGGTTGATAACTAGTTTTCCATTGCTCACAAAGTTTGGAAGGCACAGACAGGGCAAGAACTGGCCATGTTTGCTTTGCCACGACTTCACTAGATATCAGGGTTCTCAGCTGCAGGCCTGCCTGGGAAGGAGGGGAAATATGCTTTGGGAGGTAACAATAATGCCAGCTGGCATTCCTAGAACACGATAGCTTCTTATAATATCCACTTACAGTCAGAAGCTGATTCCCTTAGTTGGGTTCAGGGAATGATAGAGCCAAGTTTTCCTGTGTTTTAATCTGATTTCCTAAGGAAAAATGTTGTGCAGCAGGACACACTTGCCTGTTTGTGCATGCATGTGGCTCCCTCAACCTTTCTTTTGAAACCTCTTGAACTGTCTCAGCTCTGCTTTATGGAAGAGTAGAAGTGTTAAAGAGGGGAAGGTCCCACAAGCCCCATGAAGACAAGTGGAAGACTGGGAGTGGAATCTCACGTGTCCCCACAGATTGGGGCTTAAAAGTGAGTTATTTTCCTCTCATCAGACACTACTTCACCAGACAGCAAACAGGCTCCCAGATTTCAGCTGGAGAATCCAGGCATTAGCAGGGTGCTGCTCCTAAGCCACAGGTGAGGGCACATGTCTGCTGCCCTTCGTGCTGTTGGAAGGATACACACAGGTACTGACTGGAGAGGGGAAGGATGAAATCAGATCCCCAAAATATTCCATCAAAAGTAAAACAAACATTTTTCCCCCCCCAAGTATTTTACAGCTGCTGAAGTCATAATACTGCTTGTAACAGGAGTAAGAACTATTCTTTCAGCTTTGCTGATTTATACAGACTTAACAAACACCCTTTAATGTGAGAAAATTTAGAACTGTAACCTTGTCATTTCATATCAACAGTCCTAAAAGTTTTGAAAATTTTGTAAGTGTATTTAACACAAATTCAGCTCTGTAAGTTGAATTTTCACGCGCTGCCTTATTCCAGTTTTGCCTCCACTTATATGCTGCTGTGTTGTTTTTTTCACATGCCACTTCTAAACAAGTGAGACATTTTGTTGGTCAGTGTCAGAACAGATAGAGATAAAGCACAAATCAATATAGAGAATGAAAGTTCTAATTGGTAGCTGCTATCAGCCTAGAAGATTGTCCTTAACAAGATAATTTCCTAAATTTCTGTGAAGGGAGCATTCCTCCTTTTTCTTAACTCATGCCATGCAAGACTTGGTGGTTACTTTTATTCATCACTCAGACAATCATAAAGAATAATGTTTTGCTTAAACTGGTGTTGCAGATTAGACTGATTTCAAATTGCCTAAAAAATATCTTTCTTTTGATGCCAATAGTCTACTTTATGAGAGGAACCGGCTTCTTTTCCTCTCTGGCTGGAACTGGGAGAATGCACCTGCCTGGGTGAGCCGGTGGGAGGCAAGAAGGGAGCTAAGTGAGCTGTGCATGGGGCTAGCAGGGTCAGCATGTCCCACTGCTCGAGAAAGAGACCGGCTGGTGATTGCTGGCATTTGCCAAGGGGATCTAGCCATCAAAATAAGTTTATGGTGAAACACCAGCACCAGTGATGGGGAGCAGCCAGCTGCCCTGTGAGGGCTGGGGCTGGGCTGGGTGTCTCCCAGACCCACAAGGGCCAGGAGTGGGGGAGGCTGCAGCAGTCTCCAGTTTGCAGACGTGCTGTTCTTCACTGTGGGGCTTGTGCCACTGGTGGATAAGGTGGTCAAGTGCGTTTCTTTCTGACGCTGATTAACAAGATCTGTTGCTCTTGTTTGGAAATGGCAAGTGAAAAAAATGTGCAGAGTGGAGACAGGCACAAAGCAGCGTGAAAAGATTGAATTCCCAGGGCTGAATTTGAGTTGAATTTACTTGGAACAGCCCTGCCAGTGGCGGTGGTGATCTGCAGGGCTTTGCGAGTGCAGCAGTACCGGCGGCCATCGGCAACGAGATGCACGCAGTGAGAGGTACACCCATCACCTCCACCGCCTTGCGAGAAATTGTAATCAAGGCTGGAGCGTGTTCGTTTGGGTTTCTTTCCTCCCCCAATTGAACGTCCCAGCCCCGGGGAGCAGGAGGGCGGCTCGGCGGCCGCTGGGGGGCGCTGTTCCCCCGGGCTCCCCCGCTCCGCGTCCCGCCAGCCCCGCGCCAAACCCGGCTCATTCGGGTCTCGGGGGGGCTCCGGAGCGGGAACACCTCAAAATGTGTTTAGCACCACAGCAGAGCGAGCTCTTTAAAACGTGGGAAATGTCCCCCAGAAGTCTTTTTTTGGTAACGAATTACCCGTGAAAGCTTTTAACGCTTTCAGTCACGCGTGGAGATTAATGAAGCAGCAGCTTTGGGGGGAAGGACAGTTTCGAAAGATAGTGGTTAGTAAATGGGAAAGATGCCATTATATTACCTTTACATTTCCTGGTGTTTACAGCTTCAGTCCTCGAGGATATCTGTAAGTCAGCAAGGGTAAGATGAATAATCTTACTACACTGAAAAAATGAAGTGGTAGTGAATCCTTTAAGATTGCCAGGAAAGAAGCGTTACAATACAAAAAAAGCAAAGCTCTCTTGTAAAGACACCTTTTCTTTCTCTTAATAGATTCAAACGGTGATGGGGAGTATTCATTAAGCATAATGTGTTTGGACCACATTCCAAAAGGCTTAGAATTACATTAAGCCACATCACTCTCCAAACAGCCCCACTCACCTGCTTGTGAAGTTACTGTTTGGTGGGAGTAAATTTATTCCTCTGACTTGCAAATTAAAGAATTGAAGGTATGCTGAGACCTAATTTTCTGGGTGGGAAAACACCACCAAGCAGTCAAATATGGGAACAAGTGGCCTTGGAAAATCAGGTACAACACAAATACACATAATTTTCATATTCATTTCCATAACCAAAGTGTGGAAAACCTGTTTTGTGATGTGCAGTCCCTGTTTATAGCATGATACTCTAAATATCCTACAGAAAAGGATAATTTTCACCCTAAAATCTGGCAGTGCGCTATTCTGTGGACCCAAGAACAAAATTGCCAATTTGAGGATGACAAAAAGTAAAAGCAGTGTATTTCTGCTGCTGGTATATGTCAAGACCCCTCTTGATATATATGTAAAACCCCTCTCCAGTCTAATAGACTGAGTAGCCATAGGAAGTATGATTACTCTGCATATATATGATGAATGATACCTGAGAGTTTTGATGAAGAGTTCAGTAAATGCAGATTATTGTTTCAGAAGGCAGAAATGATTCCTGAAATTCCTGTAATCATCTCTTTGAAAAGATCAATCAGAATAAAATGCTGAGCAGGCTAATAAAGGACTTCTTGAGCTCTCCAGCTATCTGATTAATCTCTTAAGATTTTGAGGTAAAACTATGGATCAGCACATGAAATATGGCCCAGGTTAGAAAATGAGTTCCCAGATATCATGAATCTGGTTTATGAACTAAGCTGAGATCTTACTGTTCAATTGCTTTGTTCAGGTGCAGACCAGAAAATTAAATCCTGCTTATTTCAGAACTGTCCTTGATGTTTCCACAGGTTTTGTGATACTTTCACAATGGATGAGACTTAGAACAAAAGCACAAGAGCAGATTCAACTCCTTCAGAATAAAAATCATCATTTATGCAGAGTTTCTTGTAATATAAAGGAATTCCCTACTGAGGCAATCTTCTCCTTATTTATTTCAGGATCACATGAACTGGTAGAGAATGTCCTAAACTTTCTTCCTAATTCCCACTTAGACAAACTGTCTAGAGTCAGAACAACCCTGGCCTCATACTTCTTCCTACAATCTCCTGCTGAGTGTAAAATATGGCTGTCTTGTGGTTTGAATAAGGCTTTTAATGTGCCATGGGATGTCACGGTCCACAGAAATAGAATACAGTGTTCTACTTGCTGAGAAACAGAAAAAAAGCTAACCAAACTGGTTTCTTCCTCCTGAGTACATAGTGACTGGCTGGAAATCCAATCACTGAGACTAAAAATATCAGCCTTGATCACAAAAAAAAAAAAAAAAAAAAAAAAAGCACCTGACAGATGGATTTAGTCTTCCTTCAGCACAAACATCTATTTGCCACTAGAAGTTCGGTGAGTTCACTGGTCTTGTCTCCCAGCACATTATTGACGGACCCTGGGATAAGGTGGATGTTATTTCTTCAAAGTAATCCCTCCAAGAGGGAATGGTCAGAGCTGTCATGGGAATATAGCTCCTGGTTTATAGTTTGTACATGGCTGGGGGAAAAAGAAAAGTTTATCTGATCATATAGAAGAAAAAACTCTTAAAATCAGGGCTTGGTCCCTCCCCACTGCAGTGCTTAAAAGAGCTGAAGGGCTGACCCCACAGGGCTCACACTTCTGCCTACTCTGACCAGGCTGAGCAGTGATTTCTGTGAAATCCCAATGAATGCAAAAGTACTTCAGGAACAGCACGCAAGGAGTGCAGCATCAAACATCCCCAGTCCTGCTGAGAAATCCTACAGATTTCTTACTGCCTTTTTTTCCTTCCTTCTTACTGATGTAAAGTTGCAGGGTCAAGTGAGGTGTGGGATGGGTAACTTCTATCCAGCCCTTATGAAGATTCACCTGTGAAAATGGCCACCAGCTGATTATGAGATTTCAGAAGTAAAATAAATCAGCATTGCTTTGAGCCAAATTTTTTTGTCCAAATTTTTTGTCCAAATTTTGTCAAATTTTTGTGGACTGGAAACCTCAGAAAGTGTGTAATGAAGACCACGGCCACAGGCTTTGTTCCTAAGTGCTCAAGCATGTAGAGAAGTTGGTGAGACAGCTTAAAAAAACCTTCTGGAAGTCTTAGCTCCATCTCACTCCTCTCCCAAGGTGGACCTTTGCACAGGGTTCTGATTCTGAGGATAATATTACTTTTCAGCACTTTCTTATTTCCAAGCCATCACTGAGATATATTTTCTTCTAGGCTTTACAGCACACTTTTTTACCAGCTTGGACTCAACCAAGGCTAGTCTCCATTTTAATAGATGTATTTTCCACAGGAAATTAATGTATTGTTTCCCCAAAGCTATTTCAGTCCCTAAACTTCACTGCAGTCTGCCCAGTTGCACGATATTTCAGCCAGCCAAACAAATCTAGTGCCCCTGACAGTCCTTTTAGTAGTGCTAGCCAAGGGAATTGTGTCAGGCTCAGATTTACTACTTGGATCCTCCAAATGACAGTGCCCTGCAAGGGATCTGGTGGATGTATATCCCTGTGATTTTTTTTCCCCCAGCAGCCCTGTATGGAAGGAGTACAGGGTTTACCTAATTGTTGTGTTAATTTTCTGACCACATGTGTGCCATGGTACATAGAGGTACCAGTATATATGGTATATATGGACAGCATGTGCCCATATATACCATATATGACAGTATGGTACCTGCAGACACCAAGATATATGGTATGTATGGACTGTACATTTATATAGATACCAGTATATTCTGTCTTTCACTGTGGATTTGTATATTTGTAAAAGTCCTTTCATTCAATATTCTGGGCATTTTTTAAAATAGCATGGGTAGTTTGATTTCTCCCTGTTCTCAAGAGTCATTAATAAAATGGCAGTGGGGGTGCAGCTTCTCTTCTGCAGTGTCAAATGCTTGCAGGCAGCCAGGATCCCTTCCCTGAGCCGCTCTCCGTCGGGATGACAAGCCGCTGGCGGCTGTCAGGTCTGCGTAGGAAATCTCCGCAGTGGTGCTGAGAATGTTTATTGTAGGGAGAGAACTTTTGCCCTGTGAAGTCACCTCCTACTAGTCACCAGTAGGTTTCTGATATTCTATCACAGGAAATTCCTGGTGGACCACAAAAGCAATCCCCTGAGTCCTGCTGCTGGCGGGGAGCAGCGGTGCACCGCGCCGCCCGGCTGAGCCTCAGCCTCCAGCGCGGGGCAGAGCACCTGTGCCCTGCAAAATGCAAACTCTGGGCTCCTCAAACAATGTTAAAATGAACTATACAAAGGGGCAAAGGTCGAGTGAACCATTATTGTGCTGCATTTTATGCAAACAAAAAAAAATGTATTAGAGGATGTGCTTTGTATTGTAACAAGGTACTGCAAGATTATATTTAGGCTTCGTGTCTTTGAAGCCCTTGGTAACACAACTGTATAATCACAGCTCTTGATGTTAATGAGGAAGTTATATTATAAGGTACCCCATCTAACTGGGAACAGTGTAGGAAGAATTAATAACCTCTAGGAAAGCATATAAAACCAGCTCTCAAGACCTCCAATGCTATCAGGTTAATATATACCCATTTCTACAAAGGAGGAAAAAAAAGGGAAAAAAGCAATTGACAATTACTTTTGTCACCTTTGAGTACAAAGGCATTGCTTGGCAGGTGCCAGTCCTTTTTCTTGCACAACTTGGAGGGCACAACCTTCCTTAACACTCCATTTTCCTCTGCTCTTTTGCCAGGGTTTCAAGCATTCAGTCCAGCAGCAAGCAAGACTGAATGAACTTTTATCTGTGTGAGATAGTGCACAGCAGGGAAGCAGCCTTGGAAAAGATGAACACCATGCATGTGGTTGGATGCTGTGGGGCTGCTCAGCCTGTAACTAAAAGACATCATACTCCTCCCTTCTTTATGATGATAAAACTACTGTGAAAACAAAATAGTGACCCCTGCTAAAAAGGGATGACGCACCTCCAGAGAGCTGCTATTAACCTCTAATCAATGCCTAATTTCATCTGTCTGCAACCCCAGGATGCGTAAACCCTCTGAAAAGGGCCATCTCTGGAGCTTTTAGGATTTTGATGCCATGCTCCTTGTTTGGTTCTTCTGCAGTTCTTCCCTGTTCATTGACTTTTGCATCACCACACCAAGGCTGAGAAGCCTCATCAGGGCAGTGTGTGCCAGTGTGTGCAGGTGCAAGCAGCAAGCTTCCAGCACTTCAGGCATTGGCTCCTTTAACCAGAGCAGTGCAGCGGAACAAAATTATGCTTTAAGATGTTGTGTGGTTTGGGATTTAGGTGGTGGTGCATTTTTTTGAGTTAACGAGTATGGCTGCCTGACCTGTGTTTTGCAAAGAACACTTCTGGGAGGGTAAAATTATGTGTGGCTGATAATGAGCACTGTGGTAACCTGCAGCAGCTGCACCAGGTCCTTATAACCCCAGAGCATCCTATTTCCAGACCTAGGAGAAAGGCATTATAAGAGATGTTATCCAGAGTCCCATGTGATTTAGAGGCACATGCACCATTTTCTAAAACTGATTTACTGAGAAGTGATGGGCTGGGTAGGGCCTGTAGAGAAGTCAGATGGGCATTTTTGAAAACTGTACCCCTTATTTTAAAAGAAAGGAAAACGTGAGGCAATCACAGCTGATTCAGCATCCGGCAGCCTCAGCCAAGCCATATTTTACCTCTTCCCTTCCCTCCCCGCACAAAACTTCCAGGAAAACCTGCAAAGAAAAGGCATATGTGGGTAGGAGGAGACCTGCTTTTAATTTCTGTACCTCCTATTCAACACAATGCCACACAATGCACAGGATGCGAATATCCCAAGGCACCTTATACAATACAAGTAACAAAAGCACACACACATGCACCAGAAAAGGGGGAGCAACGAGCATGACATGGTTCTAAAACAAAATGCAGGTAAAGCTGTCTGTAAAATGCTTATCTAAAGGGGATATGTGAAAAAAATCATCTTGCAAAGGGAGAAGGTGGATGCTGAAGAAATGTTCAGGTGATCACAAGACTTTGATTTCCATTTCAAAACAGGATTTATCTGTTTTTCCCTAAAGTAGTGGTCAGATCATCATTATCAACAGGGTAATCAGTGCCTCCCTAGTGAAACACCACTGATGCTTCCTTCTGTGATCCCATCTATGGAGCAACCTGGAATCAGCACTGAGTCATACCATGACTGTTCCTTGTTTGCTGGACTTTTAACTGTGGAGAGAAAGTGTATGTAGGAGCTGCTCACTCCCACAGACCCACCACCATCTATTTAAGAGGGTCAAGTGATGGAAGGTATTTGGAGAAACACCCAGCATTAAAGCTACTGTCAACATGAAATGAGTGCATCAGAGCCTCAACAAAGAAATCTAGGTTTTCTTAGCTCTCTTGCTGATGCATTGCTCCACAATTCCATTAGAAAGACAGTGCTGTGGATAAAGCAGCTGGAACCTTGCCTGACCTGCTCCTGCTTGCAGGCTCATGAAAAAGTTAGCGATGAAGGAGCTCACAAAATCTGCAAACCTACAATCTACAAAAAAAATTCTACAATCTACAAATAAAACCCCATGTAGTTTTGAGATATTTGCAGCAATAATGTTTTCTATGTTTTTGAAGAGGGATAAAAGCAAAAAATTTTAAATAAAAGAGACAAGATCTTACGGTCTTAAATGCACCATGTTTTAATGTAAAGGGGTTTTTACTTAGATAGAAAATGCTAGATGATTTTTAGTCAAAACAGTGTTAGCTAAGGCCTCAAAATTAAATGTGAACATACAGAGGCAAGAAACTGCAAGAAATTTAAGTGGTGTCTAGCCATGAATCCCTTCTCCCTATTACACATGGTCGCTAGAAGAACTTAATATGAATTATTCTGTGTTTAAGAAAAAACAGAGGTGGCACTTATTTTACATTTGCATGTTGATGGGCAGTTGTTATCAGTATAATGTAATTTTAGTGGCCAAATAGAATTGTTTGCAACACCTTAGCTACCTAATTCTGAATCCAAATAAAATGAACAATGCAAAGTTTTTCTTTTATAGAGGTTTGCTTACCACATCAAATTCATACTTGGTGTAACATTACTAGGAAATTTACTAGAAAGGAGGCTGAAGAACAGCAAAAATACCAGAGAAGCCTTTTTTTCTTTACACAGTGAGACAAGGCAGAGATTTTATATGTGGACTCTTGAAATCATGACTGGAAAAACCAAATGGCTCAAACCTATCTCAGTCCATGGTATGACAGTCATGTCTCTATGGGGTGTAAAGCTGTAATTGCTGTGCTTTTAAAAGCTATATCCAAGTTTTCTGTAAAGTATGTGTGCTTATTGTATTGTATATCACTACTGCTTACATTGCACTCCAGCCTTTGATTTTTTTTCTTAAAAAAAAAAGGAAAAAAAAACCCAAAAAATGAACAAATGAACAAAGTTTTGGATTTTTTAAATATTAGGTAAGTAAATGTTACTTTAAAAATGAGTTTATCTTTGGTGTGTGTTTGTACATTGTATCCGAAGTTTTGTATTTTGATAAGAGGTTAGATAAGTAAAGATCCTCTCATGCAGTGCCTCTCAGTCCAGCCCCACTTCCCAGTGAGCTCCTCATTTAAGGATTGTAGGCTGAAGGCTTCCCCTTCCCACACAGCTCTGCAGAATCTGGCTTTGTCTGGCATCTCAAAGTCCTGACCAGCTCAGGAAAAGGAGTCATTTGTGCCTGGACATTGGACTGAGTGGTGAAAGTGACCAAAAATGAATCAGTAGGTTCGTTCCAGTAAGTGATTTCATTTTTTCTTGTGTTGAAGAAATTTACTTGGCTGAAAGCCAGTGATTTGCCTAGAAAGACTCTGAACACAAGTGATCTCTGTTCTGTGAAAATCAGCTTGCACTGTGCACCAAAACACTCTTACATGTTCTAGTGTCTGTAAGTGTGCACTTATAAATAAATATCTGCTTTTATAGCAAAATAGCTCCCAAAGCTTATTCCATGGATACTCAGCCTATAGTTTCTTGCAGAAGATAGAACTCATATCTCTGCAAAACATCTGGTGATGTATTTCCAGTCATCCAGAATCCAAATTACTTTGTGGACAAGTGGTTGTATGCAGAGTCAATTTTTGGAGAGTCTTGTCTCTTCTACAGGAATTGGATAAACTGCATGAAAAATTAGTGGTCTGATTACCAGTAAACATTTCTGCAGTTTCAAATTACTCCTGCTTTGCACTATAAAAACCAAGACCTTGTGGAGGGACTGAAGCTGTTGGATTTTGAGTACGTAAAATCAGAAAGGCTGAATCAATGTAAAGTGGCCCTGAGATATGAGTCCATGAATTTAAGGAATATTTCAAGAGTATATTGTGATCAACTGAGCTCTGTCTGCTCCATAAAGGAGTAGCTCTGTAGAGGAGCCAGAATTTCTCACTCACATGGGCTACAGTATCACTAGATTGACTTAAAATTTTTTACTTTTTTTAAGCAATTAATTCTGTTGTTTTCAAAAGGTCTGCTTTTGAATGGCAAAATAACCTTTCTCTGTACAGAGTACAAGCTACATTGGATCTGCTATGTTGTCATTCCAAATGTCCTCCATAAGATTCCAGGGCAAAGAAAAATGATCAAGATTTTAAAAACTGAATAAAATATATAAACCTCACATAGTGAAAAACTAATACTTTTAGTTAATCTTGAGAGAATAAAGGGTTTTCTGTTGGGGCAATCTGCACAGAAAAGGAGCAAGCTTCATGTGAGCAAAGGGACAAGGAGAATCTGAGATCTTTGGAGTGTAGTAAGGCATAACCTAATCAGGGGTGACAACTTCACACAAGGAAACAGGTCTGACAGCCCAGTGCTCCTTTGGTGCATGCAGAGCTCTGATGCTGCCCTGATTAAAAACAGCCTCAGAACCCAGATGGACATTAATCACTGATATCGACAACCTCAGCCTGGCAAGGCAGTGGGAAATTTGTCCAACCTCCCAGCCCTAATTTTGCAGTTAAGACTTCTCTTTCATTTTGGTTTGCTCTGGAACCACAAACATAAACATCTCCATTTTTGTGGGTTGTTAACACACAGAACCTGAAGTGAAGATCAGAGTCATCTCCTTCCTCTACTTGTCTGCACTGGGTTCCACCAGAACCTCACCTAAGGCTGATGACAGTGATAACAGTGACATTTGCTTTTAACTAGCTACAGTAATGTCTTCAGATCAGAAACTGCACTTTGGCAGTTTGTGACCCATATTCAGTTCTGACTCATGCTTGTATTTCCAACTAATAACCTAAAAAAGACCCCAAACAACCACAAACCCTTCTGTTTCCACCCCATCCCTGCAGCCCAAACATGTCAGACAGAATGACACTTTATTCTAAAGCTACTGATAAAGTGTTATGGCTTTATGATAAAGCATCTGGCTTATGCTCAGATACAATACACACCACCACTGACTTTAGTGCTTGTGCCAGTTGCTGTTAGGGGAAATGAGCAGTTGACCATATTACTGACTCCTGCATCTCCCAGGAGTAAAATTTATTTGAATAGCTATGTGTGAATTTGAATCCTCTCCCCAGTCTTGAATAATTAATCTTGGGAAGGCAGGATAAGAATACCTCAAGTATGTCACTTAACTGCAGGTGGTTAGCATGGGATATTCTGTTTTTAATACAGGTTTTGGCCAGGAAGCTTCATATCCAATGGGCATTCTCACATTTATATAATTAGAAAAAAAATCACAGTGTCTATCTAGAATTGTTTGGACAAGGATTGTTCGTTATTGTCTCAGTGCAGCAGGAATGTCAGCTATGAAGAGAGGAATTCTTCACATCCCACCCATGGGAGCAAGAGGGAATCTCTGGCACATCCCTGTGTCCAGTCCAGCAGTGAGACAGCTCTCAGTTGTTGGACACAACACAAATTAACAGTGAACTGCAAAGTAGGGGGGAGCATGGGTGTGTTTTGCTTTGACTGCGCTGCAGTGCACAAAGGACACATTTTCCTCCTGACTTTTTCCCCTCTCTGCTTGTGTTTCTTTTGTTTATTTGTTTTTTAACATCAGGAATTTGGGTTTGTTTGTCCCTGGAAGGCTCTGTGACTAAGCTGAACTAATAATAATACTGTAGTGAATGCTGAGAAATCAAAAGGAAGAATTTAGTGGTAGATGTAGTAGCGTTAAATAAATGGTTTCACTCGATCTTCAGGGCCTTCCAACCTAAGTGATTGCATGATTTCTGCAGCTGGGGCAATGTCAGCCCATTAGGAGCCACCTCTGCCTTTGCTAACATTGCACTGACAATTGGAATACTAAATTTCTTGGCCATGTACCTGTGGGGTTCTGGGGTGGCCAGTTCTTAATACTAGCAGAGTTAGGTACCCTATGATGGATCTATAAGCCATTTTTTTATTCAAGCATTTTGATGCTGGCCAAGAGAGTTGAGCTCCTTGTTTAGCTGTGAAAGGATCTACTTCCACCTTTAAAATTCTCATAGTCAGGTGTACTTGATTTTTCCCTCTCTACTGCTTGCCCTGTGCTAGAAGTGCTGCATCACATTCCAGGACACCACGGAGACCACTATGTGGAGAGTATTTCTTCTGCATGGAGGCTGCCAGCACAATGCCCAAAACTTCTGTGAGGCACATCACTGCTTTTTGGGGTTAGACACCATCTCTCATTTTCTCTGTATTTGTCCAGCTCCAGCAAAAGCATGGCCCCAAGCACCACATCCAGCTGCAGGTCCTTATTAGAGAAATAGAAGCTGGGAGTGTTGGCACCTCTAATGCCCCCACTAATGGGTGCAGTGCTGAGCTCAGGGCTGGGTGAACAGGCCAGCACAAGGGAAAGGCTGAAAGGAGCTGTGCATTCAAACCCAAAACAGCTGTCCCCCAGCCCAGACAGGTCACAGCTGCAGAGTGCAGCGTGCATCCAGCCAGCTCTCCTTGTTGGGCCTCTGTGGAGATGCCCGTGGGTATGTTTGTTCCCTAGAGCACAGGCTGTTTCCATGAGAAGGCAGTGTGGAAGATATGTGTGATCTGATGAGCAGCAGCCACCACCTCCAGGTTTCCAAGGGGAAGGAAGCCTAGAGGGGTGACTTTGGAGAGGAAACTCTTCCAGCATTTTCCTTCTTGCAGCTGTGGGCTGCTGAGAGCCACCAGCTGAGTGATCATGGCCTTCACCCGCAGGTCAGTGCATTGCTCCTGCTGGGCGAGCTTTAAAATGTTGGCTGGGTAAAGTGTGCGTGCCAGAGCTACAGAAGGAAGGAGTTGCTGTTGTGGGTGGTGGGCACCTTCACACACAGAACAGATTCCTTGGGCACACCCTGGGGCAGCCCATAGAGGTGTGTCACAGTCTGGAGTGAGCACCAGAGTCTGTGGCACTGAGCAGGGCAACAGAGCATCAGCACTGAGGTAGGGACATGGATTTGGCTCATCGTGGGTTTTGGACCTTTGGACCATTGTGGGCCTGTTCCATGGGGATGTCTTCTGACTTCCTTCTGTTCCTCCTTCAGGGCCTTCATGATTGCTTCACTCCTTGAATTGTACACTAAGTGCTTGGGACAGGGGTCTTTGCAATATTATCTGGCAAGGACATGGTAGATAAGAACAGCAGCATGCAAACATAGATTCAGAATGTCTTGGGTCTTCATTTCAGGGCCCTGGTTTCCCCAGCATCGGTGTTGTAAAACCTCTTTCCAGCTGAAATCTGTTTCTCCAGAGAACTTCAAAGCCATAACAAAAATAGAGGCATTTTTTCCATTTGATCCATTTTGTACACCAAAAGAGAATAGACAAATAGGTGATGCAAGCTCATTTCAAGTAAAACAAAAAAGAAAATCTCCAAGAGGGCTAATAAATTTATATATCTTTAGAAGTGATTATTAGACATAATAATTTATTTTCTGTTTCTGTACCTGTGTCTTTGATTGTAGGTCACAGCAGTACCCATAAGGATAAATCTGTCCAGGGAATCCTGAAGAGCAGCTCACAGGCAGGATGGCAGGCATAGGAATCCATGAGGAAACAGCTGGCTCAGCAATTTAATGTGCTAAGATTGATTAATACTTCTTTCTAGTGCTACCTGTATGAAACATATAGGTCTTTGCCATTTAATTTGATATCCATTCATTTGCCATTAGTTTGGTAGCAAATTTAAGCTTTTCCACGCTCAACTTTTCCATGCCTTTATATTCTGTTATTTTTCTGCATATTGTTTTCATCTACTTTAAAGTATAATGCATCTTACATTAATTCTTTTATTAAACAGTATTTTGAGGAAACTCACGGATTACTGGAAGGTTGAGGTCTGTCATGGAACCCTCCAACTTGAAAGCTTCCAGTACCTAAAGGAAACCTACAAGAAAGATATAAATAGAAAGGCTTTTTGCAAGAGACTTTACTGACAGGACAAGGGGCAATGTTTTCAAACTGAAAGAGCATAGGTTTAAATTACATTGGAAAGAAATTCTTTGCTGTGAGTGTGGTGAGGCACTGGGACAGGTTGCCCAGAGCAGTTGTGGGTGCCCTATTTCTTGAAGTGCTCATGGCCAGGTTGGATGGAGCTCTGAGTGATCTGGTCTAGTGGAAGATGTCAATGGCAGAAGGGCAGGAAAGAGGTGATCTTTAGGGTCCCTCGCAACCCAAATCATTCTGTGGTACTGTGATTTTATAATCCTTGTATTTAACTTCTATTTGAGCTTTCTCTGAGATTATTTTCATTTTAACCATGATACTTTTCAGAATTTAGAATGCAGAAATTCAGTAGGTCTTTCTGAATCTACTTGTTAGTCTCACCTACCTGGAATGAGCTGATTTGGGATCTTGGTTGCTCTATACATCTTCCTATTCCTGATTTTCCTTTGCTAATTTAATGTTTCGTGTAATTTAAGGCTCTGAATACCAATGGTATCTCATTAATAGATCTTTTCTTTCTTGTACATTGTTTTCACCTTAGATCTGGTAACTGTGGGTCACTACCTGTAATGAATAAATTGGAAGTCTAGAGTGCTGGCTGGCAGATTCAGCTAAAAAGCTAGGGCTGGAGTGATGAAGTAAAGGACACACTTCCTAATGTCATCTTGTTTTTCAGTGCTTTAAGTTTTCAGTAGGTGTACCAAATTATTCCTTTCAGGTACAGCATTATGCAGTTGAATACATATCTTATGGGACTATTAATTTAATTTAAAAAATATTAGCAGCATCCAAAAAGAAGTTATTCAGTGAATGAGTGTCTGTTCTGCATGGTCACTGGATGAAAATTATCTTTATCTATTGAAAACCAAAGTATGTCACTCTGCCGTATCTCTTTAAATTCAACTTAATGGTTTCTGTCTTTATTTCATTTGCAGCCATATTACCTCATCCCAGGCTGGCAAGGCTGGGCCACCTGGGATCTCGTGGGCGCTTTGGGAAGTGTTGGTGATTCAGCACAGCAGTTGGCATGCTGCCCTCTGAGTCTCCGTGGAAAAATCCCTCAGCACTGCACCTGGGCACCATCTGGTGAAGGAGGTGGCATCTGTCGGATGAGGTAGAAAACCAACCCTTGGAAACTCCAGAGTGTTTTCTCCAGATTGTTACACAAATAGTGCTCTACCTAAGTAATATTGTCATTAATGTTTATGAATATTTCTCTTGAACTGCCGAAATAGATACAAGCACACACATCAGTAACTTCAGTACCTTCTCTGTTCAGGAGATCCATAAATTATTAACAGTCCATAGATGTATTAACTTGTAGCACATTTGAGGGTTTAGCACTACTCCAGTGAGTATTGTTTAAATTGAGAGGATACAGAAGGCAAAAGTCTTTCTTTCCCTGTATAACAAAAAGAGATTGAGCTAGGTTTAACTAATATGTTAGTAAACCCCAGCCAAAATTCCTCTTGTTTAATCAAGACAATATCTAAGGACTCAGATTATAAAACTGTATCCTAACTGGGCTGCTGAGAGCAAATGGCATTAACAGGCAAAGGGGCTTCTTTTTGGCTATATTTAGTAGTGACTGTGCATTAAAAATGTGAATGCCACAACACATCCTCCAGTGACTGTCACATCTTGCTCTCCAGCTGGCTTTTGCAAATGCTGAGGGCTTTAGGAAGCACTTTTTGCTTGTTTTGCTAGCAAAGATTTTGATTTCTTGGTCAAAAGGAGAGAAGGACATCTCTGGTCTAGCCCCATGGACCTCCTGCTGCACTCTCTGCCTTCCTTTCCCTGTGGGCTGGCTGGTGTGAGGCATAGTGGCTGCAGGAAAGAGGTGGGCAGGGGGTCACAGGCAGCACAAGGGAGAGGCAGTCCCTACAGCCAGCCAGATCTTTCCCTTCTCTGGGAAGTGCTGCTGTCAGGAGCTGGAGAGACCAGAAGGGCAGAAGTGAGCTGGGGGAATGGCTGAAGTTTGTTTGGCCTCCCTGGCTCAGCTCCCTCTCCACTGGTGACTCCATACGTGGGCTTGGAAAAGCTTTGCACAGTGACAGGCGCAGAACCCAGAGTGGGCAGCTACAGGGACAGCCTCTCTGGAGGGGAGCAGTGTTCTCTGCATGAGCCAACAGAGAAAAGAAGAAAGGTCCTCACTCCTCCATACCATGTACATTTTTCAGCATGTTTCTGAAGTCCACACATCCAAGAAGTGGCATATTTTAGCTCAAAATCTACAATAGAGACACAAAGTTAGGCAAGTAAAATAAAATCAAATTTAACACATGGCAAAGGTGTTTCTGGTTTTAATTCAAAATTTTTAAGGATGATCAGTTGTGCTGTGCAAACACAACGAGCTGAGAGATTTAAAATACCCAAATGGGCAAAACCTGTGTGATCATGTATTTGAGGCAGATTCATCTCACTTTTATCTGCTTATCTGAGCCTGATGACTCCAGTGGAAATAATGCTCTGGACATCAAGCCAAAGTTTCTCCTGATGCCTCTGTGACATTGATAGATTGTAGCACAGCCTCCAAACTGTAGTCTGATGGTCATCTTGTGGCTAATACACCTTTAACTCTACCTCTGCAGAGGGGGGTTGCATTATTCGTTACTACTTGTCTCTATCCAGTCCGAGTTCATGGTGATAAATCTAGCTTATAAGGCACTTACAAAGATGGGTGTGGTGTGCTGATAGCATTCATGATTAAGTGCTTTCCTGTGTCAAATATAGCCTGTAATATACTACAAACAGGCAGTCGATTTTTTATACAAACTGATCTGGCTGCTATCAGACTCTGACATTTTATACTAATACTTAAAATAAATCTAGAAACAGGAAAGAAAGTGCTGAATTATTGTTTTAAGCTAACTGTGAGGGCTTATCTTCAAAGTGACAGAGTTTCTATTGTATTTAAAGAAACTGGTCACTATACTGGCATAAAGGTTAGAAGTACGCATGAAGCTGGAATTAAGTTCCAGCCTCAGTTTTCACTTTTGATATAGACCCTCTAAGATGCTTTTTTGTTGTTGTTCTAACATGAAGATTTAAAAATACTTTTGCTTTATTTTTCCCCAAGCTTGCCAACTTTGCCTTAAAGCCTACTCCTATTGAAATCACTGGGAGTTTTGCCATGCATTGTAAAGGGTCTGGGATGTGGCAGCATGTACTAAAATCTTTGTGATTTGTTGGACTACTTGGACAAGAGCTAGGGGTATGTGAGCTACCATCATCAGCCCTTCCTTTCCACATCTGATCTCAGGTAGATTTTGCATGACTTTTGAGATCTCTGGTTTAATGGCTAAAAAATTGCTAAATGTTGGGTCCCCTTGAAAATGAGGAAGAGAATTTTCTATCTGAAAGTGCTCACCTTAGTGTATTTTAAAGAGCTGGCATTTCACTATATGTAAGGACTAGTTAGACACATGACCCAAAATCAAGCTAAAAACAAAAAAGATTGAGTATAAAATATTTTAATGAAGATCATTAAATGGTCATCTGCTAAACACAGGGCACATTTTGAGATTTGGACTATCTTGAGGCTTTTTCACTGCCAGGCTCTTTCCTTGAGCAGCACACACCCATGGTCACAGCAGGCTTGGGTCCAGATGTGGTGTGCTGAGGAAAAGGTGGATCACACTTACCCTGGGATGTGATCTGAGCTTCCCTTCCCACAGGCTGGACAGATCAGGTGTGATGTTACAGACCTTGGGGGATTTCTTGAGTCTGGTTCATCATGTATGGGGGTTTGGAGTTGGAGCTCCACCTGGGCAAAAAGGCAATGGGATGGAATTCTGAATGAGGACCAGGAAAATGGAGTTTCCAATCCCGAGCCTGTTCTCAGGCCTGATGGCAACTTCATAGCATAGATGTTTCTTTTGTCATTTTGCCTAGATGTGAAAATTACTAACTGTGACATGTCAATGTCAAATTCTGAATATAAGGAAATGTGACAATAACACAAAATGATTGAGAAATAAAAACTAAAAGCATCTTTGAAATGCAAAAATTTGTAATCTTGAAAGAATGGACTGACACATTGCTCATGAAACATGTAGGAAAAAAATCTATTGAATTTATGCATAATGACTTTTTCTTATTATTGTTACCATATGTTGTAACTCTCCTCATAGGCCCTAATCCTATGAAACATCAACAGAGAACAACTCAAACACGAGAGAAATCACATTATTAGAATTGCTTGCATGTGCAAGGTTGCTGATTGGTTTACATGTCCTTGTTTACAGAAAGAAAATCCAAACCCCAACACTATTTTTTGGCAGCTTGATTAGTGTTTTGGGTGGATATTAGCAAAGGAGAATTATTGCTGTCTCCAACTAACTAGTCTGAAAATCAAACTAATTTTTTTTAAATTAGTATACAACTTTTTGAGTCAATAGACATATGTGGGTTTGTATGTGTGGGGTGATGAAGGAATAAAGCTTTTCTAAGGCATGTGTGAGAACTTTTTTTTAATTGAAAATTAGTGTACACATTCCACCATTTTAACTACCCAAGACATAAAATACTGATACTATAACCTTTGACTTCCTGAAGTCATCTGAATAATTAAAATCATTCTTAGCTAATAGAAAGAGAGGAAAATACTTTCAATGCAAGTCTATTTATTTCTTCTTGCTGACCAGTGTTCTAATTGAGATTAGAAGTGAGATTTGTGTGTCATTGGTCATTTTACTAGAGCAACACTTCTTTCCTCAAAGGCAGAAATTATTTCCCTAGAAATTATATTAAACAATATTAAAATTATTGCAAAAATCACATTCCTGTTCCTGGAGCGTGGAAGTTTGGTGAGTCCCTTTAACAGCCTCTGTTTAACACACTGTGATGGCAAGGGGTGAGGCAAAATTGAAGGAAAAAATGCCTGACTGACAGCACTCCACCCAGATAAGGCCACTGCTTAGAGAAACTCGGGAATGTCTCAATGCAAGTGCTGTGCCAGGAACACACGCTCCACTGCATCCAGGAGTGATTGAAAATCACCCAGCTCTTGAAGAGGTCAGTAGTAGCAACAGCCTGCAGGCTTGTTCTCTCCTCTCAACACAGGAAAGACTCATGCCCCTCCTCAATCTGATTTAGCTCCCTTTTCTTGCAACCTCCACCTTATTTATAGAATCGCAGAATAATTTAGATTGGAAAGGACCCTTGAAGGTCATCCAGTCCCACCCTTTGCTCCTGACAAGGCTGATTTAGAAGCCAGATGAGGTTATTCATGGCCTTGCCTCATCAGGTTTTGAAAGTATCTGAGGGTGGAGATTCCCCCACCTCTCTAGCTGGGTTTAACAACTCTTACCATAATTATTTTTCTTCTTATCCATGCTGAAAATTTCCCTGGATGCAAGTTGGGGGCATTGCTTATTGCCCTTTGCCTGCACGTCTCTGAGACAAGTCTGACTCCCTCTTGTCCTTTAAGCAGCTGAGGATCAGAGTCATATTCAGAGTCCTCTCCACCCCCAGCCTTTCCTTCTCCAGGCTGGCAACCTCGATTTCCCGAGCCCTCCTTGCACATCGTGTCCCACAGCCTTGGTGCTCCTCCACTGGGCTTGGTCTGACACGTTTATGCCTTTTACTGGGAATCCCAAGAGTGGGCACGACAGAGCACCCAAAGGTGGCCTCAGTGGAAGGGAGCAGCTCTTGGCTGCTCTCTGCTGAGGCAGCCTGGCGTGTTTTAGCTTTCCTTGCCTCAAGGGCGCACTGCCGACTCATCTTCTGCAGGTTCTCCACCTCAGGTCCTGCTCTGCCCTCTCAGGCAATCTCCAGTTTGCACTGCTGCAGGGGCTTCTTCGGTCCCATGTGAGGGACCTTGCATCTGTTCTGACGAATTTTATGAAGTTTTTGTCAGCCAGAAAGGATATAAGGTGTATATCAGCAAATCCATCATCCTTTCCTTCACAAGATCTTTCCTGTCTGTCTTTGAGCTTTAACTTTCTGACTTCTGTCAGAAGCCAATGGACAAGTAACTGGCTTGCACCCCATAAATTTGGCTCTGCATCACAAAATCTTCATGCTTTAAAACACTTTTCACTCTCTATACATAGTCTGAGACAGGATTTTTCAGGTCCTTCACAGATGAGGGTAGGTCTAACTCCCTCAGAGGAGCACACTTCTTGTAGTGCGTTCGACTACCCTGTGTTAGGCCAAAAAGCAGCAGAGGAGATTGTGATAGTCTCACTCAACAAAATGAAGAAAAAAACCAATGAACAGAAAGGACACAAACCTAATTAAGCTATTTTCAATCACCTGGAGAAAATATTGAGTAGTTAGGAAAAATTTACAGAATAAATACAAAAAAAAGGAAAACCCAACCAAAACCTGAGGAATATCATATAAGAATTGGCATACAAGAAATTAGCATATGAGACATTGCCACCAGAAGGTATCAGTTAGTTCACCCTGACCTTTCTTCTATGGAAATGCCAGTGGCCCATCCCTGGAAGGGTTCAAGGCCAGGCTGGATGAGGCTTTGAGCAACCTGGTCTAGTGAAAAATGTCCCTGCCCATGGCAGGGGGAGGAGGGACTAGAAGATATTGAAGGTGCCTTTCAATCCAAACCATTCTATGACTCTGTGGTGTATGTTACGTCATAAACAGGACCCTATTTCTGCTCTTGAAAGTGAGAAGGAGTGTAATAGCAGCTTTTTCTCCTCCTGGAAAGCAAGAGAAATTTCTGAGCACATGCACGTAAAAAATGTAGAAACATTCATTATCTGGGAGTTTGGTTTTTTATCACAAGTGGCAGAAAAAGAACCTCAGAGGACTGAATTTTATACTGCATTCCATGTCTCCTATTCTGGTGATAATATTCAGAAGAATGTTAAAGGAGTCTTTTGAGAAGGCAAGGCTTTGAGGAAAACCAGGACATTTGCACACCTGATGGCAATTCTGCCAGGTTTGTCCCTGGCCAATAGATAGTAGTTACCCACAAACTGTGTATCAAACAGCTGAATATATAGTCCACAATCTCTTAAAAGCTTAATTTGCATCCTAAACTTTTAAGCAAATCTTCTATAATTTGTGTTAAACTCTCAGCTTTTCATTTGAAATCCCAAATTGTTTCCTTGCTGCCTCCTCATATGTGATTAGGTATATTTTCTATTCTCAAAAGTATTCTCAAAAAATATTTGAGATTTTTTGAAGACTTTAAAAAAGTTAGATTGTCATCTCTTTTATCAGCAATACATGAACACTATCCTAATTAGAAAAGGGCTGATAATCATACTAATATCTGTGAGAGCTCTGCTGCAGAATTCACCTGGGACAGATTCAGTGTTTAAATTATAACTAAATTTTTGCGTGGTCAAAAGAGAGGCAAGCAAAGATGCAATAGTTCCCTCCATCATAATTATTTGAATGACCATGTGTTCATCCTGCAGAATGGAAATACCATGGAACAGGAGATAAATGTGGGAAGGGCAGGAAATCCAACTGTCCTTTGTTCATGACACTGTGAGGAGGAAACTCTAGAAAGCCTCAGTGCCTGACTCATGGCATCAGCTTTGGAGTGAAATTGAGAATGTAGCTTCTGACAGCAGCAAAGATGGCCAAAGGCACTGACAAGGCTCAGGGGTCAGACTCAGAGGTGACAGACTGATCTAATTTCTGGGATTTGACAAAAACAACACATCTGGTTTAAAAAGCAAAACAAAACAAAAACTTATGTGAGGAAAAAAAGATGGCTTGGAGCGTCTGAAAAGCCTTTGCCAGACGCTCTCACTCAGCAGTGCAGTTCTCACTGTTCTGGATCACTTCTTTGCTGTTTATCTTGAGTAAAGCCCTTTGTAATTAAGTTAATACTGATTTAATCATGACAATCATAGCTGGTAGATATCCAAGGAAATGATAACAAAAATTAGGCAGTGTACAGATCGCATCTATGGCAAGAGATTGAAGAATAAAAGAATACTGCAGGGGCAGGCCATGCTGCACGTTTGTTTTTTGAAACTGCTGTTGAAAACAAAACCAAACAAGTGGGAAAGTTAGGGCTGCTTCTTCTGCAAGATTACACATGATTTGTGTAATATACTTGGACTAGTTTCTTAACACAATCCCATGAAGTGGTGAGGGTTTGACAGCCTCGTTATTACATCGCAACTTGGCGGAGAGGCTGTGGGAGACAAACTCATTGTGCTTTAGGTCATTTGTGCTCATTAGCAAGTGCAAAGTCATCAAAGCCGTGTTTGCCTTCTGCTAAGTGGAGCTGCAGCTCTCTCACCTGGACTCAGCATCATTCAGATATGCAGCAAAGTTGTCCCATCTAACACCTCATCTTTTAAAGAAAATGAGTTGGGATTATGAGACATTAGGCACAGCAACACGGTTTCCTCAGGTTTTCCAATGCCCCGGAGAGCTGTCTGCCCAACAGTAGCAGTGGATTGGAGGAGTCCTGGGGGCAGGTGCTGGAGCCACTACCTGCAGTGCCACTACAATACTTCATCAGGCTTAGGCCTCCATCCTTAGGCTGGAGCTTGCTTAGATAAGGTAACCAGCGCTAGCAGAGGAAAACCCTTTAGCATGATTCATGTGTTACCTGAAACAATGTCACAGCACAGTTTCAGATTAGAAAATGTAATTACCCTGATCAGTTGTTTACAAAGAAATTGTTTGAAGCTTTCCAAAGACATTGTTTGCCATCGGGGGCAGTATCACTTCCATTGTGTGTTTTGTGTACTGGCCTGATAGATAATGATGGGAGCTCCCAGAAAATGACTCTCCCTCAGAGCATCAAAGTTCTTGTAGTATTTGTAACCCAGCTACAGAATCTCATGCAAGATGCATGCAAGTCTTTATATCTGTGATTATTAAGTTCATTATGTTTTAATTTGAAAATTGGACACTCAGTTTTCAAAGATTTATGGCCTTATCCTGAACACACTGAAGTCAATGGAAGTTTTTTTCCTTGGCTTCATTTGGAACAGGATAGAGTTCTTGGGATGTAATGTTTGATCTCCAAGCAATGGATTCAAGAAATAACTAGATCTGAATAGTTATCGAGATCACTTAGAGCTAATCAGATAAAAACTCTACAATTTTGAGGGAAAGAATGAGAGTACCAGAAATTCAGGGCCACTGACTGCTGCAGGAAGACATAGTGGAAAGCATTTCTGTGCTGACAAAATTTAAATCACAGTCAGAACCATTCTAATCTGACTCATGCTGGAAAACCCACAGGTGACTTGCAGAGCTGAGCAGCTCGGAAGGATTGACATTTAATTTTAAATTGCAGTTCAAAACTGGTGCTGAGCTTAAATGCTACTTCACCCTGGGGTCAATATATGAGACAAATCACTCACCAGTTATAATCTGGAAGTAAAATCTGTTTGTAAACCTTTGAATGCTGGGGATTGTTATGTTCAAACTCAGACAAGCTCAGATGTTTTCTTTTTTTCCTTCTTCACATTAATGTAAGGCTGCTTGGTGTGGGGATAAGGGGAATTGACAGTAACTCTGCTACACTGATTTTCTGGAATGGGAATTTTTTTCCGAATGGGAGGAGCTTTGTAAATTAATTAACCAAACATAGTGACAAGAGCAGTAGAACATAAAGGTGAAGAAAATTAAGCAACCTTAATTGTGCTTTAACATGGCTGATTTCACTGCTATGTGGGCACATTCTGCACTGACTTATAGTGCTTTACAGATGTGCCTTTTGAACTTCATCTTATCCTTATGTAGACCAGACCCTGGCTGCCCTTAGTCTCTGAAGATGCTTGAAAACAGCAAGTCTAACACATGCAAGATTTTGCTATATTTAAGTCACTAGTTTTCAGCTATTCTAGAGGAGCATCAGGTGTGTGTAAAATGTATAGGCTTTGATTGAAAGGATAACTTTATTGTGAAAGGGATACTGAATGCAGCCTGAGCTGCTCAGAGACCCAGCTGAACTGAGTAAGTTCAAACTGCCAGCAAGCTGGTTTGCTATCCATTGACAAAACTGGATTGCATTGTTTCCTCTTGCTATGGTGCTGGTGGCTAGTTGCCTGCCCTAATGCATCAGTATGATGTGACACAAAGATGGAGCAGGGATTCATATTTGTAAGATCTGGGATTCAAACCTGAAAACAGCTAGTCTGGGAGACAAACCCAGAGAAATCTTTCTGTATGGCATTTATTAACTATTACTTTTCAAGGGTGAGGGACATTTATAGTAATCTTTCACCTTTGCCAGCAAAAGAAGGAGTAGTTTCAGCTATCTTTGAAACCCAGAAGACTCCCTGTTCTTGTGCAGAGATGTAGAGAGCTGCCAGAGGCACAAAGGCATGCCCCTGACATCTGTAAGCCGTGGTTACAAAGACCTCCTCCCCTTACACACATCCTTTACCCACCCTTCACTTTGTCTTCCTCCTCCAGCCTGACCCCAATGGGTTCCTAGCTGGAGGCTGTGCCAGAAAGAAAATGCAGGTCCTTATTTTCATCACCCTTTAATGGCTGGGAGAGCTACCCACACCCCATCATTACCACTTGTGTCAGAGACCTGTCCCATGAACTGTTGGAATTATCAACAATTAAATGTTGGCTGGCATTCATGACACTGGTTTTACAAATCCAGAGCTAGGTCTCACCTTCTCTGCAGATCTCTCCTCAGCCAGCACTGCTGCACCACAATGCTACTCCGATGTTGATTCTGCCACCAGCCTTCCACTCATTTTTGGTAGTCAGATCACAGCACTTTCACGTGCTGAGGTTGTCAGTAGGGAAGCATTTCTTGTCCCCCTGGGCTCCTGACAGCATTGCATAAAGCCACTTCCTAGACGCAGCATAATGAACCGGAATTTCTCCTCCTACAAAAGGCCATATCCCCCTCCAGCTGCACACACAGAGTCAGAACTTGTAAATGCATGCTAGCCCATGGCCTTACACAGTGCTGTAACTCCTGTTCTCTGTCGGAAATAACAATCCAGATGGAACTATTCGTGAAATCCAGAGTTTGTTTTTCTTGCGTGCAGTTGCTTTCCAGTATTCCAAAAAGAGGATTCGTTTGGAAAGGGGCAAAATAAAATTCTTGAAGAATTGAACCCATTGATCTGAGGCATTTCTCCCATTCCCAGAACAGCGTAGAGACAGCCAATAGACCACATACAGGTGTGAGTGTAGCAGGAAGATCCGAGTGGTTGGAGCACTGGAAGACACTGAAAATGTGAAAGGGTCTGAAAAACTGGTATTTAATGCACTGATCTTTGGAGCCTTCACAATGAGCATTGTTAGATATAGGATCTGCTAAACAATGAGTCCTTGATAGGACATAATGCCTATTCAGAAGCTCAGCTTTGCACACTTGCTCTTAAAACATCCTTAGCTCAACTTAAATTTACCTTTGTTACACACAATGCACATGTGACAGACGGTTGCATTCATTCATCTACTTTATTTAGGTCTTTGACAGGCTTACCTACCCTCTGCTGTAAAGCTGGGATTCTTATGGGTTCCTGAATCAATGGTATTGCTAATTAGTACCATTTGAAATTGTCAGTGTCAGATGCTTCAGGTGACACTGAAATAACATTGAGGAAAAGTTAGAAACCTGGAGGACTGTGAGCGAAACCTGATTCTGCCTAATTGCCTTCTGTGCCTACCTTCTATTCCCTGCTTGGACAGTTTCTCCTTTTGAATAAGAAATGCAATTTCCAGCACATACTGTCCTTCATCTACCAGCCAGCAAAGACCCAAAAGTACTGCTTGTTGTTAGCAATTGGTTGAGCACCTCCTATTACCTCAGGCTGGCAGCCAAGCTGGCAGGTCTGGGAAAGGTATGACAATCCAGGATGCAGTATCCTGACCATACATAATGTGCTCTGCCAGCCAAGCAGAGGCCTTCCATAGTGAGAGGCACTCCTCTAGTATGACAGGAAATGGCAGGGACAAAAAAAATGGCAAAGTTTTTCCCCAGAAACACCCTGTTCTGCTTTAATTCTTAAATGGGAACTGCCTTGTAAACAGTTGCTTTTATAAGCTTGCCTGCTCTTTCAAATTTTGCCAGTGGCTCCTACAATCACCTGAACAAAAGTGACCATTTGAAAATATGTAAATGTTTAAAATATCATCAATTGAAAAAAGGAAATTTCAGGGCTTCAAAAAGTACAAAAATATGTTTGTGCATTAGTTGAGCTGAATTTAGAAGAGCTTTAATCATTTCCAAGATCTAAAGAAAAATTTGAAAATAGATGTTTGTATAAAATATGTGCCTAAATTATAGCTGTTTATGGCAGTCTCTGGAGGCTCTCAACTGGAAAAATATTTTCTGGAGAAGTGCTGACATGCTGCAGTTCCAAAGAGCAAATCCATAGCATGGCAAGACAGTCCCTCCTAGTAGTTAAGGTTTTAATTAGAGGTAAACACTACTTAGCTCATCTGATAGAAACTCTTCCCAGGAGCTAAGCAGGTCATGATTCAGATTTCTGTCTGCCACTGTAAAGTGCAGCGTTAATGGGGGAAAGAAAGAGGAGAAAAAAGAAAGGACTGCTAAACATAGGAGGTCATTCTTGTCTGTTGGACAAGCCCGTTCTTGCTTCCCTAAGAAGAGAGTTTGCACATTGGTTGAGGCAGGAATGGCAAGCTAGCATTTCAAGGTGGGCAACTTATGAAGTAGAAGTAATTGCTGGTGTGATTGGCCAAGTCAGAATGATCTGAAAAGCTCTTCAGGATGACCGTGGTTTTGATCAAGTACAAGAGTGAGGAGGAAGTAATGCATTTGCCTATGTTCCTTATTTAACAGTCAAAAGAAAAGATGAAAATTAAAAGTAGAAGCTGTGGAATCTCCTGAAAGCAAATTTATTACCTTTAAGACATACAGAAATGAGAATCTTAGCTCAAAATCAGAAGAAATTTCGCCCATGGCACTTGGCAGCTCACTCATTGCTCACATTCCCTGCTAATTTAGGTGCTGTGGCAGAGAGGCAGACCAGCCCAAATCTCACAGCTCTTGCTAGTCCTCGCATAACTCCCACTTATCCCTCCCCTTCTGCAGCGCTTTAAAATGACATTGGATATTTATGGGCTTGATAGTGAAAAATATAGGCCTGCCTTTTAAATGGCCATCACTTTTTGTCACCAGACAGCCTTATTATCTGTGATTGGAGAGGGTGGAAACCATTGGCATGTAAATCAGGTGCCTGGGAGGTGGCAGACGCAGGGGCTGTGGATTGACATGCACGGCCACCAAGGGGGAGCCAGCGTCAGACACCCTGGCTGGTCGGCTTGGCTTGGAAGCCTCAAAATCAACGAAACACAGAATTATAGAATCATGTAGGTCCTCTTGTAAACCTCACAGGCAAGTCCACCACTAAACCATGTCCCTAAGTGCCACATTTACACATCTCTGAAGCACCTCTAGGGATGGTGCCTCAACCACTCCCCTGGGCAGCCTGTTCCAATGTTTGACAAGCCCTTCTGGGAAGAAATGTTTCCTAATATCCAATCTAAACTTCCC
The DNA here is from genome assembly GCF_028018845.1 of Melospiza georgiana. Taxonomy (NCBI): domain Eukaryota; kingdom Metazoa; phylum Chordata; class Aves; order Passeriformes; family Passerellidae; genus Melospiza; species Melospiza georgiana. The sequence continues at coordinate 115,477,897 of NC_080430.1, forward strand.
CTGGTGCAGCCCGAGGCCATTTGCTCTTGTCCTGCCTCCTGCTACTTGGGAAAAGTTCTCTACAACCTCTTCTCTACAACCTGCTTTCATGTCATTGTAAAGATCAATAAGGTCATGGTCTGTTCCCTTCCCCAGCAGGCCCCCAGCCTCCTTTTCTCCAGGCTGAACAATCCCAGCTCCCTCAGGCTCTCCCCATGGGACATTTTTCTCCAGACCTACGATGAGCTTCATTACAAAGGGCTTGTTTCTCTTTGGACTCTGGCCACTTCTTTGTCCAAATCTAGGAGATTATTCTAGAAAATTAGAACATCTTTTCTGCCAAATACTAATGCACCTTAAATGTCATTCTTACCTAGCTGTAGGAAGAATACTGCTTCATCTAATGAAGGATGAGGCTAAGTGCTAATGTCTGTTTATTCTTAGAGACTAAGTTATCTGCATTAGAATTTCTTTTGTTTGGTTTGTTTACACAGTGTTTTCAGACCTGATTTTCTAAAGGTTAGGGAGGAGAGTTACTGAGGCTTTGAGCATAAATCTCAGCTGCTCTCTGTGCTGGGCTTTACCAGCTCTGTGCACCTACTCTCAAGGATGCCTTTATTATCACTTCACCCATCTTTGCCTTGCAGTTTCCTGGTGCAAACTGGAAAAGAGGGAGCCAGAACTCACTGTGCCTGGAATTTACAATGCTTTCATCCTGCGCTGGATATTAAAGGCAACTAGAAAAAAGTCGGTTTGGATTATCAAGTCCACATAAACAACAACTTATCAGATATCTGTATTGTAAAAGAATCACTTGTAGTACTGAGGAATATCACTAGAGACATATATTTCATGTGCTTTATGATTCATTGTTTTTCAGCTGTCAGTTTGAAACAAAACCTTAAGTATTTTGAATAATTTCTTCACCAAAGCTTCAAAAGCTTTGGGGAATTCTCTGGTTGGAAATTCTGATGCAGGTATATATTATTTTTTGGGATAGTTAAATAGAATTCTCATACACTGGGTAAATAGAATCAGCTGATTGATGGCTAGAGGATCCCCTGCAATTCTATCTGAGTGCCTCGCAGTGTTTTCTTAATTATCTCACCACTCATTAGAAAATCAAGGTTTTTCTTCTGTATCACTTAAGGCTGCTGCTATGTGTTGTAGGGAAACCTGTCCATGGTTGCTCAAGATGTCTGGATCAGAAACCCCAGTGTCAGTCACTTATGTTCCTGATTATTCCCCTAATCAAGTTTTCCTAACAGGGAAATACAAAATTTCCAGAGTATGTCCTCCCTTCTGTTCTATGGCTTGACACAACCCCCACATTATCCAACTGTCACCCCTGCATATCAGTGTGTGACTGCTTGTGGATCCTGCTCCTGCACTTCCAGCCTCTCTTTTAACCAGCACTGCCTTCCACTGCCAAGAAATGCTTGTCCCTTCAGCAGCTTTGCACCCTCCTCCCAAAGATCCTCAGTGCAGCATGGTGGGGACATGCAGAGTTAAATAACCAGTTCTGTGTTTTCCTGGGAGCCAGATTTGCTTAGAGTCACCAGGGCTGCCAGAGCTGGCTCCAAGCTCCCCTGGTCACTGACCCTCTTGCTTATGCACTACCACAAAGAGTCATCATTCCCACAGAAATGTGACTCTGAGGGTATATTTTGATGTTCTGACTGTCCTGACCATCCTGAGCACCCCCTGGGCAAATTGCTGGTGCCGTGTGGCAGAGGCAGCTGCTGCTCTGTGGTTTCCCAACACTCAGAAAGGAGAAGTGGGGAAAGGGAAGAAAGAAGTGAAGGAAGGAGCAAATCAGCTGCTGCCAAACCCATGTGTTGAAGCATCCTGTGGCATAACTCACCTGGCTACTCCACCATGCACACTGCAGCAGGATTGTGTGATGAGAATGCTGCAGAGAAGAGGAGAACACTGGTGGGCCAGAGGGGAGGGGAAGAGGAACCAGAAACTAGGAATGGAAATTAGGTGAGAGGCAAAATCAAGTGGGAAATGTTTCATTGCTGTGATCTGTGGTCTTATTCAGTCCTCCTCATAAAATCCCTATCCCAGTTTGTGAACTCTTTCTGCTTTGGGGGATGAAAAGCAAGACTGGCACCCTGAAGATAAGGACCAAGGCAGGCAGAGGCAACTGGGTTCTTGATAGTGAGTCACTGTTGTATGGGCAAGGCCAGCATTTTGTCTGGGGAAAGAATTTTTACTTCAGAGTAGGGGGGAAAGAAGAACTGGCTTTGTTGGTGGATCTTGAAAAACATGCAGAGCTAGGAAAAGAGTTAGAGAGACCAGCATTAATTGCTCCACACTTGGTTATGTTACTGCTAGAAATCTCTGTGGCACAATTAAAACAAAAGTGTTAGAGAGAGAGGTAGGGCCCAGGATGATGTGGCTAGTAATAAGACTTTTACTAATTGTTTGCTTCTGGCTTTTGGTTCTGGGCTTTTTTTGCTGGATCCCATAAAAGCTGCATGGTTGCTAGTTACAAATTCAGACAGTAAATTGTGGAAATACATGTGGGTCAATAGGCAATCTGCTGTCTCAGTCCTAACAGTAAATATATTCTGGATGGTTTATATTTGTATCTAAGATGATTGTAGGCTGTCTCTGTAGGATCCTGCAATCTCTTTATTTTTTTAATTCCTACTATCCTGGATTTAGAGTTCTCTCTTCAATGCTGTGCTTAACTTAGGCTTGTGACATTATTGACACCACCCACATTAAGAAATCCAGGGCCATTTGCTACTGCTTTCAGCCTTAGCTGGGCTTTGCATACCACCTTCTGCTTCAGCCAGTTCTAGCCCCACTTTTATAGCTCATTAAGCCCAACCCTGTCAGTGCTGGTTGTTTCAACACCAGTCTGCATCTTATCCATTTCAGGCATCTCTCTGGGTGCCTGCCCTCATCATAGAGCTCCAGGTATTGTAAAATTCTGTGATAAAGCAATCTTTTCATCTCTTGTTGTGCCCAACTCTAACTGTACCGTAAGGTACAGCACAGCAAGCTTGTTTCTGCTAGAACTCAGCACTCATTCACCTTTTTTTTGCTTAGTCTTCATCCTACTGTAACTGTGCAGGTCTGGTAATGAAATCAGGTCTGTTCTGGACACAAACTCTAACCTCAAGGTGTGACTGTACCCTGATTATATTTAGAAGGAGGATGGCAGAGTTAGCAGAGCTATATGCTTTGAAGCATGCATTTTGTATCATTGTTTATGCTGCAAGCTACACAGAGACACTCTGCTATGATTATACCCTAACCCTGTGCCACAAAGGTGAAGGCAGTTCACTGCTGGATCCCACAAGCCCTGCAGAGCTAGCATGAAAGTTCAGTCTGATGAGTGAGAATCACTTAAGGAATGTTTTAAAATATAACATTTAAAAATCTTAGGTTAAAGAAAGGGCTTGGTAAAGTTTCTCATGAAGATGGATGTGTGCTTGTACTAGGTCTTCTTAGAGTCACAGCCCCTCTAGGTACTGACAGGGGAAGTTTCCTTGTTGTGGGTAGATGCTGTAGGGCCATGATTAAATTCTGGTTATTTTATATTGTCTAAAAGAAAGCTGAAGAATTGAGATTGTTACTGGATGCTGTGTCACTGTTCTTGTAGGAGGAATTGTGGTGGACAACAGCTTGAAGAGTTTTGTGACAGCCGTGAGTTACCTGGGCTTTGGGTTGGGTCTGGGCTTAGGTTTAGGATGGCTCCAACAGGGGCAGCTTTATAGTTAGATAGATAAAGCTGTTGGAGATAAATTGAAGACCAGAACCATTAACATTTAAAGAACAAATATGTGCTGTTTTTACTTCTGCTTTTCTGAGATGCAAGGAGTCTTTATTGAGGATTGGGATAAGGATTTTGGACAGCCAGAGCTGGATGTATTTCTGAATCATTCAAATTACTGCAAGGATTTTGGTCTTTTGCTAGTCATGAGCAAAGTCTTCTGATTAGTGCTGGGGCTGGTATAAGTCACTGGGATAAGGTTCAAGGTTACTGTATGCCTAAACACAGCTTTATTCTCCCTTCATTTGCCTGTGGACAACAGCACATGCACTTCCTGTTTGTGACTTTTCTAAAAATTAGTCTGAGCGGGAACAGTTCAGGTTTGAAGGGTCTTCAGGTTCTAAGGAAACTGGGGTCTCTTTTTGAACTATGTGATTCTGGTCCTGTTCATCTGGAATTTGGAAACGTTAATTATGGAATGGGAAAATGTCTAGAATGCAGTCCTCTGCTTAAATGCTTGATTTTGACTTTTAAAGAGTAAGTGTTACAGCAGAGCTGTATCTGTCTTTCCTGGTGCCTGCTTAAGCTGTGCTTATTTAGTTAGAAAACAGCTTAATTGCTCAGGGTGAAGAGTTAAAGTTTATTTTTGTGCTGCTCTGTTTTTAGCTGCAGATTGACATAACTGGCTAGTAGTGGAAGCCCCTTTGTATGAAACATCCCTTATCGTATTTGTCCCTCGAGCATATTCTGTGCCAAATTATCACTCCTAATAGGCTGGTTGACTTTCTGGACAGAGGAAACATCTTGATAAGTTTGCTAAATATGTTATGTCAGAGAAAGTGCATCGCAGATATTTTATCATCTGCATAAAGACACACTTGGTTCAGCTCTGAAGTGCCCAATTCCCTAAGCTCACCTGTTGAGCTGACTGTTATTCTCAGCATCTGATTATCCAACTGTGTGCACTTGGCTGCCATTTTTTTCAGGGACACTTACGCAGCGGCGTTTTGCAATGACGTCAATTCCTTTCCTGTCTGACCTAGAAGACTTCGGTGACTCAATGTTGGCTAAGCAGCCCTAAAGATTAAATCGAGGACACTAGCTTAATTACTTTAACAGTTCTTTTAAAGGATTTCCCAAGAATGAGAATCATGACAAATTGTAGCTCAGGGGATTTTAGTAATTCCTGAAACTGAAGCTAATGATGCAACCCAAGATATGCCCTGCGTTCCTGTTGATGTGTTGAGGATATTTAAAAGAATAAACAGCACTGGTAAGACTTTTGTGATACAAATCCTAAATGCATGAAATTGTGAAATAAATCATACTAGCCCAGACCTTATCTAGGTAAGATTGCAGGATTTGGGCATAGTGGAGTGTTTGGAAAATATATACACAACTTTTTCTTATGTCTAGTTATAGCAAATTACGAAAATTAAAAATAATTGTCACTGTTAATGTTCACACTTGTCATTTAAAATTATCTTCAGATCTTATTTTCATCTGCAGAACTCGGCCATGAAAATTCAAAGAATTTGTATTTGCAGTTGCTACTAAAATGAGTGCCTCTGCTTCTCCCCTTGCTAATAAGCACAAGCCAGATTCTGATTTTTGTTACTACTGCTTAAATGAGAAGTGAAGCCTGTGACTTTCACCGTAGCTCTCAAGTATTTACTTGTTAAAATTCTTTATTTTGCTTTTAAGAAATACTTTGCATTTATACTGAGCAGAAATACTGTGTGGTTTTTAGATTCTCACACTAAGACATTCTCTACTGGTGTCATCAAGAAATCAAGAAAAGAAAGAGTCAAAACTTTGTCTTATTTACAGTGAGGTATTTCCAAAATAGCTTTACTACAGTTGGTGAATTTACTCTATATTCATAATGGAGCAAATTTGAGAGCTTATTAGCAACTTATTTATCATTATGATTGGAAACTGTAATCTATCACAAGTTTGATGTTTGCTAATCCTGCATAGTTTCTCACTATTTGCAACTTGCTTCAGCTTGCAGCATCAGAACTGCAGGAGGAAGAGCATCTACTTTTGGAGACATGGAGAGAAAGGAGGCTGACTAAGTAGGAGGAATTCTGGGGACTTTTATGCAATGCTTGAGACTTGCTCATCATCTCAGAAAAACCTTCTCCTTCTGTAGTGAAGTTCTCCTAACTGCAACTGAATTGTTCTTCCCATAGAAGTGCTTTGGGGGAAAAGCCAAGGTAAGTTCCTTAAAATACTTTTCCAAAGGTAAATTAAGAGTGAGAATAATTAATGGTGATTAAAACATAGCGTTGCTGAAGGTAGTAAGTCCTCAAATCCAGGGAACTCAGAGTACAACAAACTGAGAAAGGATACCATAACCTTGAAGCTGAGGTAGCAAGATCCTCATTCACAATCTGGGGGTGGAGGAGATATCTTTGAAAGATTTTTAGATTTCTGTGGTTGCTTTTAAAGTAAAACTTTTAAGATGTTTGGCCTTTTACTATTTATAGGTATTATCTCTGCTATTTAAAGTATAGTTTCCTAAGACAGGGAGTGACAAACTGAAAGTAGGACACTGGATGGGAATGCCTTGCCATTAGCTGCATGGTGTGTCCATATAAAGACAAAGGAAAACCAAGACTTTTGGACTCTTTTGCTAAATTTAGTCATTTGAAAGTATCCATTATTGAATTTATGATAACAAATCAGATACCCAAATTATTTAAAATGGCTATAAAACCTAAATAGGTATGTTTTATCTTGGTATCAACCTACCTCTCAAAAGGTCCTGTCTGAAGAAAAGACATCTTTCACAATGTGTTAACTTGAAAAGTAGCCCCCCAAAACTATAAAGAGAATGGCCTCTCCTCCCTTAGAAGGGGTGCTGTGGTTTGACCAGGTATTTTAAGAATATCCTCAGAAAACCCTAGAGTACTACAAAACCCAGCCTATTTACCTTTGATAAGAGTAACAAGAAATGCAAAGAGAATTGTTTGCTCTAGGGGAGAGGCAGGGCTGGATGATCTGAAGAGTTTTATGGCCAGCTGTGTGTACGGAGCATCCTGAATTCCACAGTAGCCCCATTTGACAAGGACAGAGATTTCTCCTTTCCCAGCAGTGACTGCCTAACTCCTGCTGCCTGTAGCTTCTTTCATCCACAGCAACCACATTCGGCTCCCTCAGTAACATTTTTAGGAAGTGTATTATTAAAAGAAGGTGATGATCCCATTAATTCCATTATGTCCAGGCATCTTGGATTTTTTATTGTTTGGGGGGAAAGGTTTGTAGTTAAATAAACTACTTTGAAATAAGTGACTATATTAGGGCCTGAAATAAGTGCTAAGCTTGGGTTTAACCCGCTTATGTTCAAAGCGATGGTGGGGGTGGGATTTCAAAGATGCTGTCCTGAGACTCAAAGGAGTTGCCCTGGACTTGTGTGGGAACAGACACAGAGGAAAAGAGCACTTTTGAATGGTTTGGTATCCCGGGAGCACACTAAAGTATAAAAACAAGCTCTGAGGAAATTGCTGTGTCCTGAAACGCAGGCATTATTTCAAAGCAAGTAACATGAAAGAGTCACAAGGAGATGGCTGAGTGCTAAGTCATGGAGGTAACAAGCACATGTCATCTTGGGGGAAAACAGATTCTGTCGGAAAAGATCCTTGCCTTTCTTTCTGACTTGTCATAGAGATGCGAGATATAAACAAAGAGTAATCAAAAGGGACTTAAATCAGGAATAAACTGATATATGACTCTTCATGAAATATTCCTATCTTCACAGCTATTGTGCTCTTTATCTAATTTCCCTGGCTATCTGATCAGAGCTGTTTATTTCACTGTTGAATTATTGCTGAAGTCTGAGAGGGCGCTGCTTTAAACAATGGAGCTGGTCAACAGTGTTAGCAATTCATTTCCATAGTATCTGGTTCTGTTTGGGGCTGCAAAGGCTGGGTTTGCCCTTGGAGCTTTCTCTCATCCCAGAAAACTTTTGTGGATGTGACCAGAAGAGCATCAGAGTTTAGTGAAAGCAAGACATATGCATTAGGGGTTTTTTGTGTGATAAGTGCACTTGATGTTGCTTTAGAATATGTATTTGCTGCTGGTGGCTGTTAAATTTGAATTATAAGGCTACTTGGGTCCTGATATAGTTGAAGGTGTCCCTGCCCATGGCAAGGGGATTTGACAGGTTTTTTCCAAAGGTCCTTTCTAACCCAAACTGTGAATTCACTGTTCTGTGAATAAAAAGGAGAAGCTTCCAACATCAGAGTGCCTTATATGATAGTCTAGGCATTTTATTTAATGGTTGTCTCCTGGTTTTAGCAGCAAGGAGTTGGCAATAGGGAGTTCTTGTCTGAAGCATCCTTTGTTACTGAGTTGGCTTCCCAAACTCCTTCTCCAAAGCCTGTATTTACCTTAAGTTCTAAAGCAGCATTGCCTTAGTGACTGGGAAAGGGAGGCGCAGATGGAGCTCCCCCTTCCTGACTTTGCAAAGATGTGACTAAGCAATGTCACCCTTGTATCATTTAAATTCTTGACTGACTGAGGGCTAGGAAGTTATTTAAAACATACCTGTGTTTTCACTGTATCTGTTTTTTTTTGTCTGGTTGCAAAGACTATTTTTAAAAAACCTGGCAGTTCTGGACAATATTTCCAGCAATAACTAGTTGGTTCCCCATCATTACCACTCTGAAACAATACTAGTATGTGATCTGAGAATTTAATCTGCTGCAGATGAGGCACACAGCAGGCAGCACCAGGGATTGTAGAATAACAGAATGGTTTGGGGAAGGGATCTCCAAGTTCCAACACACCTGCCATGGGCAGGGACACCTTGCACTAGGCCAGGACAATGTACAGGCTGTTCTCAGTGCTGATCTGCCAAGCCAGGAGATATTGTCAGCAGTTCTACAGTCTTCCAGTAAGTTTGATACAAGCTATAACAAAGTAGAAGACTCTTGAAAGTGCCTCTGTGTATGTAGGCTATATAGTTCTGCTGTTTTTATATTTCATTTTATCAAAGGCAAGCCCACTGTGGTTTTCATGAGAGTTTTAAGTGCAGATAGGCCAAGGCAGTCACTAAACACCCAGTCACTACATACAGTGGAGCAAGTGACAGCTGCTCAGGCCTCTGGAAGCACATTATGGGAATGCTGCTGGCCTCAGCTTACATTCCTGGACAGCAGAGCAGGCTGTTAATCTGCTGTCCCTGCTGAGGGGATGTATGCCACCAGCAGGGAGGTTTCCTCCAAAGGGAGCAGCAAACAAACCGGCAAGCTCAGCTCCCTGCCTGCCGTGCCTGGGGAGACCCACTGGGACCTCGTTTGTTGTTTTATCTCTGTGGATCTGACACCCCAGGCGGGCTGGGAGCTCCTGTTTCTCAGTTATTCTTAGGGATTTTGACACCTGCTGTAATTACCCCAGCGGTCATTTGCAGGGGGTCTAAATTCAGCATCCTTGTGCATTGTTCTAGAAGGCAGTTTCATCTGCTTCCCTGGACACATCCAGATTTAGTGAAAATAGAGGGAAATTTCCATTAATGCTATGAGGCTGCATCCTGGTTAAGCTTGGGCTGGTTTTTGCACCAATTCTTTCTGGAGGAAGCTATCAGTGATAATCAGTGCTGATCTGTAATCAACCTCACACACTACCTACTCTGTGCTGTGCTCCACATTTTCTAACTTTAGCCAAAAATAAGGTTTTAAATACTAACAATAAAGGGGGTTTAAGTGGGTTTCCTTTGGAGATGAAGAGCTTTAAATTGGCGTATAATAGTTTAATTTCTTATTCTTCAAAGAAGTCAAAATTCCTGAATTTTGCATCAAGGATATTTCAGTGTGCTCATATTAAAACAAAACAGGTAGCTCCTTGCTCTTGTTTGTGTGGAAGCAGAGTTATTTCTACACACTGCGAGCTAAGAGAGATGGCACAGTACCTATAAAATGACATCTTTGGGAATTACCAAGTAATATCACTTGTTTTTCATCCTGAACATTATACAGTACAAATAGGAAATAAAGTATTATTATTGGCAGTGAGAGACGACAAGCCTTGGCTTTTTTGCTTGTACACAAACTGTTTCCATGTTTCATTAGCCTCTGGAGGTATTCTGCTTCTTTCCTCTCCTCTGGGACAAAAAGAGGAACTTGAGCACAAAGTGTAACCCCTTCCACACCATCCTCTGTCTGACTGCAGAAACCTTTGCAAAAATTTAAAGAACTATTGTGATTTATCTGACTGTTGCTTTACTTTATATTCATGGAGGATTTAGAAAAACATCAGACAGGATGGAGATAATTGCAAGTGAATAATTACAAAGAATAGAAGGAGATAGATGGGTAATTACAAAGCTTCTCTTAGGGACAATATTGCTTGTCATTAAATTTGATGGACTGATTTTCTTTAGCATAAACAGGCAAACCTGCCTTCCTAAACACTTAACATTACTTCCTAAGAAACATACATTTTGTTTAGGCATAATTAACTCATCCTGAAAAGAATAAACATCTGGTTGGAATAAAATCTTTGGTCAAATTGCTAAGAGTTACATGTGGATTACAGAAAGTCAACCACAAAAAATTTTCATTCTCCCTGATTGAGAAACAGGGAAAAAATAACTTGTTTGTTATTTTGATTTCAGAGGAGTGTGTTTCTTTTTTTCAGTAATGCTATTTGTTTTGTGATGATTCCTAAGATGGGCTGACCCCAGGTTCTTACATCTGAGCATTCAAAAACATTTGAGGAATCTGAACCAGGTGTAGATCAGTATTTTAAGTCTGGCTCCTTTGGACTGAAACCAAACCCAATTTACTTTCAAGACGTTTCAGCCTCAGTGAGTACAACGTAACAGCAAAGAAATATATCACTTCCAAGGTGCTTGAGTTTATGCTTGTGCTTTATACTTGTGGTTCAATCAATTCTCTGTTCTCTGCCTCTGAAACTGATAAAAATTCTGCCCTAGGAAATTCAGGGAGTACCTGCTCCAGGGCAAGATTTGCTTGGATTGCTTGGCCTCAGTATTTAATCCATGCTCCTCACTGCATCCCTGCTTGTTTTCCCATACAGTCTCACTAGGGCACAGGGCATTGGGATTGCTGAGCCATGCTGCTGCCCCCCAAGGGACTGGGGGCTGCCTTGGACTGCTGTGGGACACCCCACATTTGAGGCCCTCACAAGGCATGCATAAAACAGACTCAGTGTGGATCAGCACCAGGAGTAGGTCACTTTAACAGTAGTGTCCTAAAGCAAGAAGACTTTCACACTGTCTTGGTGGCAGAATCCTTGTGGTGGATGTCCTCATTCACATGAATGTCCAGTCCTTGTAAATGCTGGTAATGGGAAAAGAAAGCAATCCTAGTAATGTCGTTTACAATAATAACCAAAACAGAAGTTTAAAAAAACCCACAACAAGATAAAAATATGCCATAGGGCAAGTCTGTTGCCACGCTGCCGCTGCTGATGGAGTTTCCATGACATTCCCTGGGCAGTGCTGACTTGTGAATAACGCACACATCCCCAGAGCCTGGCAACCCCACTGCAGGGCATGTATATGTGCGTGCACCGCCCCACACCACTGCAGTCTGTGCACAGAGATAATTTTTTCCCCCTTCAGGGTTGCAAAGAGCAACTGTACAAAAGACTTTCTTTAATAGAATATGTTCTTATCTTTCGTGAAACATGGACCCACCCGACACTTGCACTGGTCTGTGGGCCCCACCCTTGCCCTTTTGTTTGGAGCCTGGGATCATACGATGAACTGGGTTAGTACGTTGCTGTTTACGTTCTTCAAACCTCATCTGGTTTGTTTTACAAGAATATATCACACTGCTCCCTGCTTACTTGTGCTGTAGGAGGATTAGTGAGTAGCAGGGAATGGGGTCCAGAAAGGGGAAGGAGGATGTGACACATCTGTCATGAACTGCCAGTGTTTCCAGGCTTGGAGTTGGTGACAGCACAGTGTTGGCATTTTAAAAATTAAAAGGCTGGAGCCTGACCTTACAGTTGTAAAAATCAGGATTAATTGTGCTGAAATCAGTGTCTCCTCAGAAGTGCTAAAATCATGTACATGAAATCAGACTCTGGCCTTTGAACTCTCAGGTTTTCAAAGAGTCTTTCAAAGAGTGTTAGAATTAGATGTTTTATGACATTTCAGCAGGGACGTGGAGCAGGCAAAGTGTGTGTCCTTGGCCTGTTTCTGATGCTTCTTACTTTGATCTATTCCATTCACCAGGCAGTGCCCAGTTCACAGTGGTGTTGCTTGTGGCATTTCTGGAGCCCAAGGCCTGGCACTGAAGCTCTAGCACAGACTCTGGATGTTGTGCTATTGATCACGTTCTGGTATTTACCACTAAGCACTTTTCCCACAGGACAATGGACTGCTAAATCAATGCAGTCAGACTTGGTTCCAGACACACGGGGGCTGATGCAGGGCCTCTGTGGAGCCAGCTGTCACAGAGGAAGACCTGGGAGGAACCTTGTCTCCAGAGATACAACCTCGTCTGTCACAGAGGACAAATCAGCCAACCCTACCACACTGATGGAGAAGGGCTTTGTGCTTTGGCTCAGAGAACAGAGGAAGGCAGTGGGGTAAGGGGTGGCCACCTCACCCTCTGGCCTCTTGGGTGAAGTGAAGAGGAGTGAGGAAGGTAAAGCTTTTGCCCAGCTCTGGGAGCAGGGTCCAGCATTACCCCTGACATTGCTGTGTCACAGCACAGGAGGTACAGCAGGGGTCCACTGGACAAAGGGGTCCAGGTGTGGGACAGAAGGCGCTGGAAAGGAAGCTGTTAACTTAGCACTGACATTCACCTTGGGCTGATTTTGTCTGCTGGTTTGTGAGTCTTTGCTGTGGTCGCCACCCAAATCATGTTTCAACATCACAGCACAGTGTGTTTACTGGGATAACAGCTTGGCATGAAAACTCTCCTTAATTCCTCTCTTGCCACTCAGCTGTGACACTGACCATCACACAGCTTTCCCAGGGGTACATGGGATCCTGGGGCAAGAGGGTGGCTTTCAGGAAGGTGGGACACCTGGAAACTATTGACCTGACTGCAGATCCATAAGCCCAATGGTGGTTGATGAGCAAAGTGTAATCTCAGCCTCTTCACTCCATGATACAGGACCAGAAAGCCTTGAACAGTTGTTTTGGGGCCAGGAATTCTATAGGTTCCTCTGGCATAAATGAAGAGTTGTGCTGTTGAAGGTGCTGTACTCAAACTTTAGAACTCAGAAGCACAGAGACTTCTGCTGCAGAATACTGGAGCTAGAGCCAAGGAGCCAAGAGAGCACTAGCATCCCTGGTTCTAAATTAGTGTGTAGAAGGGGCTGGAGAGTTCCACTGGGTGCCTGCCTTGGGCTTGGTGAAAGCTTTTTGAAGTACATACAATGTACACAAAGGGTTTTACGCTCTACAAAATCCCCAGCCACTTCTGGCTCTGACACACAAAGAAAATGCTTTCTATTTTTTAGCCAGATACTGGGCAGCACCGCTGATACTAGATAGTCCTGCAAAATCCTATGTCCTAAACTTGATCAATTCCTATGTTTTGTCAAAATATCATATTGGTTTAGAAAGCAGCAAGATGAAGTACATTAAAAACAGACAACATTAAGACTTGCTTGCAATGCGTGTGTTCCTGTCACAAAAGGATTTGAAGAGTAAAATGAAATTATTTATCAGAGAGGTATAAAATTGTAAACAAAGTATTTCTTTGTCAGTCCTGTAGTTACCTGTTTCAGAGGGCATCCTTTCAACATTTGTTCCACACTTGATTTTGGTCTGGCAGGATAGCCATGTTAACAGTGTGCTTCCAGGTATTCATCTGGGTGGGGTGTAGAGCTGGACACTTTCCAAAATTCTGCTCAGTGTTCTATTAACACCCTGAAATCCAACTTGTGAGTGCTATAAAATGGGGGAAAATAAGGGCTGCAAGGGTGTGGAGAGAGAGAGAGAAACCCTCCCCCTACAGTGTCTGACTCTTTTAACCATAATAAAATTCCAAATGGGGTTTCTGTATCTTGTGTAAACCCAGACTTCATATAATCTTGTGACTTGGAGTTTTCTGCAGCTCAGGTGACTAGGACTGATGCAAGAGGATGTATGCTTGCAGGGTAAAACTTTGGGAGTCTTCAGGCATAAGTAAGATAAAAGATGATGAAACAAAAATAACTTTGAGAATATAGGGCCTGTCATACACATATCTTAATATATTTATTTCTTTATTTATTCCCTTTTGATTCTTTCATGTCACCATGCAGAAATCATCTACATCTGCCTATTATATTGGAGATACATCTCTTTCATCCTAGTACCTCTATTCTTAATATGTAAAAAGCACACTGTGGCTGGAGCAGAAAGACAGGGATTTATTTTATTAAGGGCAAATTCCTGTGTGTATCTCCTTATTCACATTTTCCTTCTTGCAAGAAATGGCAAGGAGAAACAAGAAGCGTGCCAAAAAAGAAACCATCCATCCATTTAGAAAAGAACCAGCAATTTTCAGAGTTGAAGAATCAAAAGCCAAGCTCTGCCTATTTAGTATCATGTGGACCAGTGGCACAGTTTCTGGAGATTGTTAGGGGAGCAGAGTGAAAAGAACCTCCCCACAAGCCTAGTTACCATCCCCTGCCAGAACAGATGTGCTTTAGAGGGGCAATAGTCACTGCTAACCTGGTTGACATGCTGGGGATTACACTGGATATCTGAAGCAGGAGCTCTATAACCTGAACTAAAAGTAGAAGACATTTACACTGTAACAAGTGTGTGCCCTTGGCTCTGTGCACATCAGCATGTCTACAGGACCTGGTTTTTTGCAAAGTGCAGAAGTAGCTTCTTTTCCAGTGGAAGGAACTGGACTTGTTGGACTACCTGACAAGAAAAATGCACATTGAGTCACAGAGCAGAAGGGAGGATAATGTTAGCCAGTAAAATTCAGGGATTTTCTGTGAGGCAGATTGTGACTCGTCTGCTGTTAGTATGTTATAAATGCCCTCTCTATTTAGGATCTGTCCAAATATTCTGAAGGGTAATTTGATTTTTAATAGCTTTACCACAAGCATTTCTTCCTTGCACAGGCAGGTTTACGTGCATCAAAGCACTCAGAGGAAGAAGCTCCAAACTTGCAACACAGATCTGTCTTACATAGAGGCTTGCTTCTGCAATTTCTTTTCTTATTCAGTTCTGCTCATGTTCTCATGATGCTGTGGGAAGTTGACATGAAATATATTTCAAAAAGAAAAAAAATAAGGAAGACTCAGCATTTTCATGAGTACAGCATTTGGTTATCTTCTCATTTTGACACTGCAGCTCTTGTCTCACAGTGCTGGCATTTTTAGCTGTATTAACCCTGTCCTGCTACAATACCATGTACTGATTAAGTCTATCACTAATCACAGACTGAGTACTGGTTTATATTTTGTCACTAAAAACTTTGTGCACAAAGTGTAGTTGTTCAGAAACTGCCTTGGAGGGAGTTTAGCAGTTTGGTCAGATGGAGATTAGTCTCATCCACCAGGAGCATGAGCCAAAGATTGAATCTGGAGAAAGACTGGGGTAAGACTTCAGGGCAGCAGAGCTGGGTAAACACCAATTGCTTCTCAGGAAGCACCTTCTGGTGAGTAGCTCACAGCCATGGGTAAGTGATTGAAAATGAATGAGTTAACACATCCAGAGGAGTCACCAGCCTCAGCAGGAAGTTATTATCCTCCAGCTGAGGAACAGTAGCTCTGTGTGTTCTGCTCTATTGTGGCATTAAGGACAATGGGTTGGTTTAAATCATCTTAGAGCATGCTATTTTGATAACTTGCTTCTGCAGGAGCAAGCCCAGATTTTGCAACATTTTTTTCCAAGGAAATCTA
Organism: Melospiza georgiana; assembly: GCF_028018845.1. Classification (NCBI taxonomy): domain Eukaryota; kingdom Metazoa; phylum Chordata; class Aves; order Passeriformes; family Passerellidae; genus Melospiza; species Melospiza georgiana. The sequence goes on from NC_080430.1 coordinate 115,493,441, forward strand.
GATTTTTATCAAGTATTACCAGGCCTCTTTTGACATATCTCACTGATTATCATAGGAACTTTGGCTGGGTGGTCTCATTTGGAGGACTATACTCCAAATATGAGGCTTTCAGATGCAGGGTATTTTGAATTAAGCTCACAGGCCTAGACAGAATTTTTTATTTGAATAGAAATTTTTATTCTTACATGACTCTAACATAAGCGTTTTCATAATAAGCAAAAACATCGATGAAGAAATTCACTTGTCAATAGAATGCAAAAAATATCCTGAAAATGCCTTCTAGTGAGAAGCATACAAAACCAGGGCTTTTGAATAGAGTTTTGTACAATTACCACTTCCTGTAGCAATAACTGCTAACATTTGTAGTATGAATTATTTTTTCCCAATCTGAGGTTTTGTAGTTTGAAATATTTTTTTCTTCTTTTACTTTTTTCTTTTTTTCTTCTCTCTCAGATCAACTAGTTAATTTGCCTGTGGCAAATCATATCCCAATTCCTTTGCTCATTTATTGACTTATTCAATGACTAAACATTTTCTGTCTTCTAAACATGAATTATTGCCTTTCCAAAATGGCTTTCTAAAATGAATATATTCCAGGAGGCCTAACTCTATAAACAAAACAGTCTTTTCCAGGGCTGCTCTACTCAATTAGCATCTGTAGGTATGAAGGGAAGAGAAACAATGTCCTTAAAGTGTAAAAACAGACATAAGACCACTAAATGAACCACATCCATCCGCCCATCCATCCATCCATCCATCCATCCATCCATCCATCCATCCATCCGTCCATCCATCCATCCATCTTCTGTTTGTGTTTTCCACAAAAAGAGAAGTTACAAACATCTCACACACTGCAGAAGATGAAGGTTAGAAATCTATTCTCTGTGGCTCCTACTGAGAATCATGGAATGAAGGTTCCATGCAAAAATTAAAAATAAAAGAGGCACTCTTCTGGGTAGAAATGAGATCTGGTTTGCATGCATAGATTTCTCTTCAGATAATGGGATCTCTTCTCCTGATTTTAAGAGAAAAAATAAGACAACATATTACATAGGTAAGCAGGTAACATTTTCAGGCTATATCTGTACTAATCATTGAGGCCAGTTAATACAGAGTGGAATTTTGTATTTGATTTTCCCATCTTAAAACGAAGAGATTAATTGTTGTGAAAGATTTTTGTAGAAATCATCATTTGGGAGGACCCACTTGCATGATGGGTCAGACATGATTTTACTAGTCTTTAAAAGATGGCAGAATGAGTCATATAACTCACATTGAAAGGAGAGGAGTGAACAATACTGTTCTTTTATTTTCCAGTAATTGAAATACAAGCAGTTCTATGTCTGTCTCAGTTACTGCCATACCCAGAGATTTCTACATTGCTGCCTTCTCCCTATTCTTGTGTGGCACTGAGTTTGACTAAAAGAGATGTGCTGACCTTTGGAAAGAACCCTTCTCCCACCCTGCCTTCAATCTTTCCCTTCCTTGCTGGGACGGTGCAGGGTGAGAGTGGCAGCAGCTCTCTCCAGTCTGCAGCTGGGGCAGCAGCACTGCTCCAGTATCAGTCCCATGCAAGCATTGTTATTTTTCCTGTCTTGTTTGTTGGGGTGCAGCTTTTGGTTTATTTTTCTTGCAGAAAGGCAGGAAAGCCAATCTGGAAAAATACTGCTCACATGTCATCGGTAATTACTCGGCCCTTGTGCCAGGCACTGGCTTGCTGACAGCTTCAAGAAGGAGAGTGGGTGAGACCCAGCTGCAGCCAACAAGAAGAAAGAGGGAAAAAGATCCTAATCTGCCATGGGCTTCACTTGCCCTCCCTTGTTTTCCCCTCCATCTTTTGCTCTCCTCAGGGAGTCACAGCTATTACTTCACACAATCAGCTCTCCCCATTCTTCACAGGACTGCCAGTCCCTGGCGGGTGCAGATTTCTGTCCAGCTTCTTCCACCCATTAAATGGAACATCTGAAGAAATCACTTAGCCTTGGGAGGGAAATGCCTTTTGGGAATAGTTTGGTCTTGCTCCACCTCCAGGAAATAGATAAGTCATTTAATCTGCAGAGTTTGTGAGAGTAACAACAAGGCTCATGATTCTGCAGATAGTTTTCAACATCTATTTTTAAACTTGAGCAGTTTCTGAAATGACATGTGCATTGAGATATCTTAAAAACCATTTAGATCATTGCCTGGAAGGCATGAACTGTGTTCAATACCACAGCTCAATATGCCAACCTCAAGTAAGATATTGGATACAGAAACTAAGAATGCCAATATTGCTTAGGTGGGAGATATGAGGGGGCAGAATGCGATGCACGGAGAGTCACCAGACAGGACTCTTCTCTCCCAGACAGCACTGGAGAAATTCTGAACAAGGGTTTGCAAAGCAATCACAAGATTTGTAAAAAGAGAGTCTGCACTGAACAGGACAGGCCTGCAAACTGGCCTTGTGCTATTGCCTCAGGTAATTGATGTCCCTTAACACAGCCAGCCTGTGAGATCTTCAAGATGTTCAATATCTTTTTTTTTTTGTGGTCACACTCACTCACAGTCAAGCCAGAACTCAAGTGTCTATAAGTAGTGTTGGTCAACTGCTGTATTTGCTGTGGTTCTTAAGTTGTTCTGCCACAGTGCTGAATTCTGCTTGCAAAATGTGAACATGTAGGTGCTGGAATAAACTTGCAGAAATGTGGCAGAAACTAATGTCATACCCATGGTCTCAAAACTGTGACAGGGGCAGTAAAGCCAATACAATCAGCACATGTAAGTAGTGAGTGCAGTCTGTAAGGCTGCAAGTTCTTACTCTTCCCCTTCTCAAAAGATTTTACAGGAAATCTATCCCAGAAAGCTGTACAGTACACCAAGAGAAGAATCTTCATCCCAAATGCTCCTTATGAATGCAGGCTAAGACCTGGGAAAAATTTTTTATGCATCCTCCCCAGCAACCAAGCTGTGCCTTGGTTGGCACAGCTGTGAAAGCTGTACACTAATGTACTGCTGAATAGCTGTTCCCACCCTTTTCCTTCTCTTCACTCAAATCCTTCACTCCCACAGACTTCTGCACAGCAGAAATCTTCTCCCATACCTGAAGCCAATGACAACATCCTTACTGCCTTATTACAGAGCATGTACTTAGAAAACAACTTGAAAAGTTTGCCAAGAACCTGATTTTAATGCACAGATTGCAGCTTCACTTCTTCAGTCAACTGGGTGACATCTTGTTGATTGGACTCCTTCTGCAAATACAGAGGCTATGTTCAAAGTGCCCTCTGAAATCTGTTACAGCAATAGCATTTTTCTCTTTGTCAAAACTGAGATTTTTCCTGAAATTCATGGTTTATTGATGGAAGCTTTGTTGATGTTGTTATTGTTTTCAATTTGAAAAGGAGTCAGTTCTGTTTTAAGGAAAAATCAAAATAATTCAGGTGATTTTTACAAGGAGAAAATCAGACAGCATCAGTTCATGGGTCCTCTTTTGTGACAGAAACAAGAGCATTCCATTTTCTTTGTGGTGTGTACTGAAAACTGAGCTCATGCTGAGAAACCTTTTTCTCTCTGGCTAAAGCAGCACCGCATTTTGTAGCACTTGCCAGCACAGATTTAGAATGTATTGATTAGCCTAAAGATCAAGAATGTGATAGGGAGATACTCTTCACTCTGTGCAAGCTGTGTCAAAGTTCAGCAAAGAAGAGATCTGAGGAGCCAGGATGGTTAACCTGTGAATTAAGCCTGTGCAGACATAATCAATAAAGCTAAGAGTGAGGTGCTTCACTATTGATCAGCAGTGCTTTGGTTTAAGAATCCTGTATTAACCAGTGATAAATGTGCTGCACTGCTGGGTTTTTAAAATATACTTCAAAAAAAAGGTACTTTTTGTGGGTTGGCAGATCTTCATGTGCTCTGTTTCAGCCATGTAGGAAAAATTGCAAGGCTGAGTGAATATTAACATGGTAAAGACTTTTAAGGCTTAAAGAAAAGAAGTTGCAAATTTGCAGCTGGTATTTAGTAGCAAGGGGGACTCAGCAAATCTCTGTTAGCCTTTAGGCATGTGCTACAGATGATAAAGTAGATCTGCTGCTATCAAACTGCTATCAGTATCATGTCAGTAGGTATCTGTCTCAGTATTTATAACCTGCTAACAGCAGGGAAGTGATGTGGTCTAATGACCTGAGGACAGGACTAGAAGCCAAGAGGAAGTGGGGAAAGGAAGCTGCACAGAAGAACAACTTCTCTGAACAGGATGTCTGGTCCTGCTGCAGCCCAAATTTTCTTGTATTTTTCTTTGGATTTCAGTACATCTTGGAGGGTCATTCTCCTGGTTCATTAGGCATGTTTGCAAACTACAAAATTGCATGGCTGACCATGGTATTAGTTGGTGAGAACTGGTCCCTTCATCATGTCACCTGGAGTAATGCTAAGTGCCTCAACTTGGCAGAGCTCTGAGGTCACAAAGTCACTTCCATTGCAACTCTTCAAATCCTTAGTGTTTGAGATGTTTGGTGAATTAAAAATTAAAATTAAAATTTTTGAGAAATTTAATGAGGCAACATTCAGGGTGTGTGTCAGGTAAAGGTGAAACTGGAGAAATAGATTATGAAAGGTCATTCCTATCTGCAAGAAGGAGCAGAGTGGAAGAAGGTGCGGATATGTCTGTGAGATAAGAATGAGAAAAAAGCATTATGTGAAGGAAAGATTGATGTCACAATGAAAACATTTGGAGTGATGTTGTTAACAGATGTAGGAAGATGTGAATATTTTTTTTTATTGTTCTTTAATTTAAATTCCTGTTGTTTTCCTTACAGTGCCAGTAATGTCTTAGCCTTCCTTGTCCTTGTCCTGCATGGGATTCTCACAGAAGAGATGCTTTGTGCTGCATCTCAATTTTATGCTGCCATACCTGTGTTTGTTACACTCTGAATGTGTTTCTGGCACTTTACCAGACATAGGTGGAAAAAGGCATAGAAACCCTTTTTGGGGAATGAGGGTTAGGACAAGTTCTGGGGCTGGTAAGCATGGGCATGGAACATTCTTTGCTGCCATTTTTTTGTGAGTTTGTAAACAAAATGTGGTTCCTAATTAAAGCAACCACTAAACCGTTTAACTTGCATAACTAGAAGTGGCTCAATAGATTGGCCCAGGTCTCACTGACCCTGGCAGAGTGACAGGGCTGGCATTTTGTGTGGATGAAATGTTCAATAATTTCTCCAGAGCATTATGTGCAAATAGGCTTTTCTTTAACAGCAGGCATGCATGTCTTTTCCTTTCACCTTTCTGCTTATCAGTCAGCCGATCTTAGCCAGGCAATGTGAAAAATCATGATTTTCTCTCATCTTTTTGTTTTGTTTTGTATTCATCAGACATTAATACAAAAATATTATTGTATTTTTCTACAAGGAATGCAAACCTTGCTATATGCTACCTCTAATTCTGAGGCCTAGGTGGAAACTGTTCCCTGTATATGCACTGTGAGCAGCTGAGATTTCTTTCATTATTATTTAAAGCATTTGGTGCTCCCTCCCTTTCAGAAGCAGGATTCTCAGTGGATCCATGACCTATGTGACATGTTTGAGAGGCAGGCAAAATGTGGAAACAAGTACACACCATGTTGCTGCTGAGCTTGGCAATCCATCTTTATCCTCTCTGTATTCTGGACTTTGGTAACAGAATGTGGAATTCGCATGGCATTTCCTTGCAAGCTCCTCAAAAACACACTGCAAACACTGAAATGAGTGCCTTTAGAAGAAATTGTGTGCTTTCTTCATTGATGGAGATCAGAGATCCCATGGAAGTTCTCCAAAACACTACATTTTCGTTAAGACCCACATTCCTTAGTCCTGTAACTGTGCTAGAACGAATAGGGAAGGGATGAATAAAAAGTCAGAAAGAAAAGGAGAGGACAGAAGCATGAGGGCAAGCTTTTACTTCACTAGTAAGAGAAGGTCAAAGAATGGAAGATGAGAAGAGAGACTTCAATTAAGGAAAGTGATGGACTACTTGTAATAGGAAGCATTTAATGTTGTTTTGGTTTGTTCATTCATTGTGGTTTTATCTGTTATCTTTCAGATGTGAACTCTTAGGTTCTCTTTGTTTCACAGAAGAATTGAATGCCAGGCACTTCAGGTACACACATGCTAAACTTCAAGACTAAAATCAACACAATTCATTATGGTGTTTAAGATTAAGGCTAAGTGCTTTCTCTTTTGAGGGTACATATGAAGGAAAGCTGGCTGATGGACATTGACCTTTTCCTACAACTCTCAGGCTTGTGGTTTAAATTAAGAGGAAGATTCACTGGCTGAAGAAGCTCCTATTCAGTTCTCATGGCATAACATGAGAAGGACCCTGCAGGGTCTGAGTATGGCCTGTGTCCGCAGTCTAACTCCAAGAAGACAAGAGGAGATGGTGTTTGGGGAAAGCCTGCAAGCCCAGCCACATCCTGTGGTGTTTTCCCATTACACCTCCCAAGAGCCACAGCTGTGGCATGAGGGGTGTTTAGGGTGATGTCTCTGCCTATCCCCTTCAGAACCTTTATGTTCCCAGTGAATTTGACTAACCCCTTTTGAACCTCACAGGGCAGCAAACTCACAAGGCTACTGCCTGCTGTGCAAAGAAATGTTTTACCTCTTTTAAACCCATTTCAGTTTCAATAAATTTCCCTTTTGTTCTGCTGCTGCAGAACTGGTGGTTGACCATTTCAGCTGTGTCACAGGCACCTTATTCACTGTCTTTGTGATGACCTTTGGCCACATTCCCCCCTGTCTTTTCCTCTCCTGAGGAGAAACAATATTTTTCTTCAGTCTCTCCTTGTAGGACAATCCAGTTTTTCATCTAACCTACTTGCACTACAGCAGATGTTATTAAGTCTAGTCTAAAGAGGCACTTCATAAAAATTTAGCTAGTGGATATTAATAATTATTATGGCAATGAAAACATTGTTTAAGTGTCTGCCTACATCTCAAGCCTTCAGTCTCTTTTCTCACAAAGCTCCTGGGAGGTTGGTGGACTGTCAGAGTAATTGATTTGTTATGGTTCACAGTAGCTGCCAGTTCCTGAAGCAGAATTTTTCTTTTCATTGTTTTCTACTGATTTTTGCAGGTAGGGCAGAATCAATGCAAAGACATCTATTTCTTGTGTTTCAAGCATGTCTTTATGTTTTGTTTTTTTAAAAGAATCACCTTGAAATTCTAGTTAAGGAAGTAGATAGTTCAAAAGGAGAATATGATAAAGGTTTCACGGCAGGCCCATGGTTTATATCACTGAGAACAGCTTTTGTCATAGTTTCTCCAGCTGACAGTAATTGAAGGCTTTCAATATCTTTGTCAGGGAGCACTGTGCTTGTATGGAGTTAAAAGGCAATCATTAAACAGCTTATGCTGTCAGCTGGCCTAAACAGCAGATCAAACAGAACATGCTTGAAAATTCTCTGAGCATTATCAAGTCACAGCTTACTAAACAGAGGCTCCTCTCTCTCTCTTCAGCCACAGGCCCCTCAGATGGTCCTGTTTTCTGCAAAGAAGACAAAACAAGGAAATGAGCTATCATCCCTGCCTTCCAGTGCAGCACGTCCGCTGTCCTCTTGACAGGTAAATCTTGTGAATGTGCTCACCAGGGCTGTCATGTTATTGTTTCACATTCCCCCTGTAACAGCATGTGACCACGGGTGAACACGAGACCCTTGGGAGCAGCACAATGCAGACCCTGCTTGTTTGCTGCTGTACCCTGCGAGAGAATATTTTAGCACCTGATAGCCCTGCATAGATTAGGCTTGAGAGGATGCCCATTCCCAAGTGAAACAATAGTGATCTGCATCTTCTCCATTGATGTCTTCTCCTTGCACTCTGCACCTGATTCACTTCTAATCAAGGAGCATTGTATGGGTGCTGCCTCTATGACCAGCACGGTGAGTGGATTGCGGATTAGCTCCGCTTTCATCTCCTAAACTTTTTAGAGAAACAGCAAGCTGAATTAGGGTGAGGATGCATTCCAAAGGCTTTGAAGTACTTTGTTGGTAAACAGAATGTATCAGTGCCTCCCTAAAAAATATCATGTTTTTCTAAATCTATTGCTTTTTATTAACCAAATATTTCTTGAGCAAAAAAGTAACTTATTTCAAGGAATCAAGAATTATCAATGTTATATGCATGCAAAGACAAACAAGTTCTCTAAAATGTCACCTGGAAGATGTTTTTGAACTGTGAAATGTGTGCCCTTTTTTGAAATAAAAAAAAAATAAAAAGAAACTGTAAGTCGTGTCTATGGTTTATTTCTTGAATAACATAAATATGTCCATAACAGCATCTGTTCTAGGTCAGACCAAGGTTGCTTGACACAGTATCCAATTTCTGGCAGTGACCAAAAGCAAATGCCTAAGGGAAACTATAAGAACAGGGCAAACGTATATCTTGTTTTCCTGAATGCTCTCTCAGCCTTCAAACATTTGAAGCTCTGGGATTTCCTGAGCTAGATATGGTTTCTGTGTAGGTAGTAACCCTTTATGAATTGCCCTTCCTCTGGTTTTCTCAGGGTCCCCTTGAACTGGTGTAAATGGCTTCCATGCCATTTCAATTTTAACACATTTAAAGAGTTTGTTAACTCAAAATTTAGGATGCTTTTTCCCCAGTTATGGCTTAATAATATAAAGTTATTAAATTCCTGTGTAAGGCTTGTCTGTCTCATAGCCTTACTGCCATAATGCTACTACAAAGAGGACTATATACTGAAATGTCTGTCCTAATTATATTTAAAGCTGCTCATACTATCTATTTTAATAGATAGGAAGAACAGTCACTTTCCAGTTTTAGGTAGCCAATTAAAGTTTTTTACTTACTACCTAATCTGCTTAGACTCTCATTTTATTCAGGAAGAGAGGTTCTGATGCAAAATTATGTAAATTAAAAATGAAATGCAGTGCTCTAAATTGTCCTTTGGAGCAGCCACTGTGCTTCTGCAAAAGGAATTTATGGAGAGCAGCTGAAGGACTTCAAAGTGCTTGGTGTGAACACTTCCACTCATGACAACAAGACACAATGGTCTGACTGAAATGGAGTATGTATTTTCCAACCATGAAAGGAGAGGCAATTTTAGATAAGCAGAAAAGTACAGAAAGGTCTAAATAAGAGTGTGCCATGATTAATATTACTGTGCTTCTAAAACACAAAATGAAATTTCTGGAGACCTCAAGAGATCAAATATTTCCTTGAAAACTGTTATATTCAAAGCTATTACATAAAATAGCAGAGAGAAAAGTAGAAATAAACTCAAAACCTTACAGAAGCATCTTTTCATTTTCTTCTCTACAGCATTCTCAGATTAAGGATGTCAGAGGAAAACATTAGAGAGGGAATATTTTATATTAGGACAACTAAAGAAGTTGAAAAAACAGTCAATCTTACAGGCAAATGAAACTTTCCAGAGAAATCCCATGTAAGCCTGGTATCTTTTTTGCTTTCTGGCTGTATAGATTGATCTATTTATTGGCCTAGTTTTAAAAGGGACACTATTTTCCCCTACAGATTTGTACGGTACTGTTTCATTTTCTCCAGCTCTTTTCTATCTCCCCTCTCTGTTTCCTAATTTCTGTGCTCTGGTTATTTAAGCTCACTTTTTCCAACCTGTTCCTAATGCCCAGCCTGTGTTGTGGGCTGGACACTAAGAAAGGCCCCTAGAATGTGCTGCAAAGAAAAAAGTAAATCTACTTATTTAGCAACTTCTGAAGCTTAATAGTCCTTCTACAGCCAGAGATTTGTGTCTCAGGTTGAGACTAAAGTAGGTTTGTAAATCAGGGGAATCTCCATCTGCATCCAGGACCCTTGGAGGAGATAACTACCCTTAGATGACTGAATTTTGTTGAGATGGCTCCTGCCCTTTATGTGCAGGCATCTAACCTTAGTGATCTTGGGGGTCTGTAGTGGTCTTGTGTTTCCTTGTTCTGAGTAAAAAAGTATAACAGAATCATAGAATAGCCTGGGTTGGAAGGGATTTTAAAGATCACCCATTTCCAACCCCTCTGCCATGGGCAGGGACACCTTCCACTTGATCAATTGCTCAGAGCTCCATCCAACCTGGCCTTAAACCCTTTAAGGGTTGGGACACCCACAAATTCTCTGTGCAACCTGCTCCCACCTCCAACCCTGGTGCCTATCCAGACTCACATTAAAAACATTCTCACTAATATCCAATCTAAACCTACTCTTTCAGTCTAAAGCCATTCTCTCTTGTCCCATCACTACATGCCCTTGTAAATAGTCTCTCCATCTTTCCCGTGAGATCCCCTCAGACACAGAAAAGCCACAATGAAGTCACCTTGAAACCTTTCCCTCTTCAAGCTGAACAATCCCAATTCTCTCAGCCTTTCCTCATAGGACAGGTACTCCACTCCTCTGATCAACATGACATGCCTCCTCTGGATTTGTTCCAACAGGTCCATGTCCTTGCTGTGCTGGGTCCCCAGAGCTGGATGCAGCACTGCAGGTGGGGTCCCACCAGAGTGGGGCAGAGGGGCAGAGCCCCCTCCCTGTCCCTGCTGGCCACATTGCTGTGATACAGCCCAGGACACATCTGGCGTTTTTGGCCGTGAGCATACATTGTCAGGTCACCTCCAGTCTCTCCTCCTCCAGCAGCCCCAAACCCTTCTCAGCAGGACAGTTCTGCATCTCTGCATCCCCAGCCTGTGCTGGTCCTGGTGTTGCTCTGACCCAGGTGCAGCCACTCGCATTCAGTCTTGTTAAACCTCATGGGATGCCCATGGGCCACTTCTTGAGCTTGTGAAACTAAATTCCTAGCTAGATCAAGCAGAACAAGGCAACCCAGCCTGAAGTTTGAAGTTTTATGGTAAGTGTTGAAAATTCCTCAGTAAGAGAACAAATTATTTTTCTTTAGATAAAATTGCTTATTTGACAGAAGTTGGGACTACTTGACAAAAATGTCTAGTGTTTAGAGCATATTTGAATATAGCTTTATGATCATTGTTCATAGCAAAAGGACACATAAACTCATTGCTGTTAAAAAGCTGTCCTTTAGGGGCAGTCAGACACCAACATTCTGCTTTAACAGCAATAATAGAAGTAGCTGCATGTGCTAGCAATGCTTTTAGAGAAAACAGCTGCATGGAATAGATGGCAATGAATCTTGCTCAAAACAGCATGGTGATTTCTAATTCTTATCTAAATTCTCCTCTTAATTAATCTCTGATTAACTAATGAAATTATACATCTACACAGCAGGGCCCAGCCTTTATGCTTAATTCATAAAGGCCATGATATTTAAATTAAAACCATGAAAGTTTGGCAATCAGATCTTCTTCTAGAAGTTAACACCCTCTCTTCAGAGGTAATATTTGTACATATTTTTAAACAGAAGCATTGTCTGTATAGGTATTTTAAGCAGAAATTCAAATCCCAGGGTTTGAAAAAACAACCAACTTCTTGGATATACTACTAAAAATTATATTCCATTTTTAATTTATAGGAGAGAGTTTTTTATGACACTTCTCCCTTAGTTGTTCATCCTCTTTCCATAAATGCACTAATGATTTGAGTTCAGAGATGCTGAAGGATAACACTTTTGTAGGACAGATCTGCTGATCTGGGACATGTATTATTAATGCCAAATTTCAAAAGATAGAAACAGCTGATGGTGATATTGTCATTCACAGCAGGTGAATCTGATACAAAATCTCCAGTCACTCTTGCATTCAAACTAGTATGTTGTTCTCAGATTGGAAAATGGAACATTTTTCCTCAAAAGACTTAAATTCCCGTAATAATTTCTGATATATTCTAATAATTACATCCATTTTTACTGAAAGGAACTACTACACTGCCCACTGTTGCTATAATTGTTAACACAGAAAGAAGGCCTCAGGAGGTTAAAGATATAATTTTGAACTTGATTTGGCACCTTATGAACTTTTTGGTTTTAAAACTGAACTGCAGAACTTCACACTTCAGGTCAGGTCTCTTGCTGAAGCCTGATTGTCTGAAGTTTTATACCCTTTTGGAAACATAAGTTCATTTTCCTGTTATTCTGTGGCTGAATTGCCACCTGAGTCAGGAAAGAAATTATTTCTAGGATGGAAATACAGCTGAAGTTGTTGATAATCAAGATGTTCAGCTGTTTCACCATGGCTGGCAGCCAAGGACTAAAAGACCTCCGCAGAAAAAAAAAAAAGAAAAAAAAGGCATAACAAACTTACATAGCTAGAGAGAAGAAAGAAGAAATCTTCCAAGGACCTTATAATATGCTAAGATTTTACTAGTTCTACAGAATATACTGCCCAGAATTTCCTTCCATTATCTTGTAGGGCTTCTTTGGGGAGGAAGCCAGAACCAATTTCTTTTGAAAACACTAACAAAAACCTTCTTACAAGCACCTGCTCTGAGTGGCTCTCAGAAGGAATCTATTATATATGGAAACTAGAGAAGCTGTCATCAAAAACTTAATTCACAGCCTGAAGTAGCTTACATACATACATGCACATATACACATACATATATACACATTCATATATTTACACATATATAAAAATTTAAATATATACATACATGTAAATTCTGGCTGGCCTATAAGTGTAACTATAAAATATATAATAGGAAAAAACATACCTAGCCTGGAGCAAATACTCTGATTTTGTGCAAGAGAGGAAATTTGGAAGTATCTTATTACATCTGGAAAAACATAACAAGTGTTACTCAAGTCCTTGTTTCTATTGTATTGTATATTATTGTTAAAACAAAATATAAAACTGCTTGATGAATCTGAACAGAAAGTCCTTAAAGCCCTTGTGAGATCAAAATGCTTCAATTTTCAAAGTACAGTACTGATATTGATGTGAAATGCTTTAATATCCACTATATTCTAAAAAACTATATATTCTGTCAGAAATGACAGAAAATTTCTGAACAGCTGTTGATATAAATTGATGGTACATTTCATTTTACTGAGCCACAAATGATACCGTAACTCTTTAAATAGTGTCATTCCCTCTTTAGAGATAATTTAAATAAAGCAAATTCTGTCATAATTAAATACACACCAAATCCCAGAGGCTTGAAAGACTTCTGAACTCCGCTGCCTCCAAACAGAGGGCAATTTTATGCTGAAAGCAGTTAAGAAGTTTCACTTGTGTATGTTATTCTATAAATGAATCTTTCAGGGTTTCTTAAGCTTTCTTCTCAGACCATAAAATATCTGCCTTTTATGAGTACTGCCACACTAGTGTAGGCAGTTGATTTGCTTCAGTTTGTCCCTACTGCAAATGTAAAAGTGCATTATATGATGCATTATCCAATTTGGTCTTTTTATACTTTGCATGATAGGAAGATATGGAGGAGCTAATTATTTCACTTTCATTAATGAAATCCCCTTATAACAGACTTTAGAGAAACTGAGGTACAACCTACTCATTATAGCAACTGTTCATGTAGTATTTCGGAATGTTATTATCCATCTTGCATTTTTGTATTTTTAGTGAGGACACCTCATTTACATAGCAAAACCCCACATTTGTGAGTTTTAAGAAACTGTAAAATAAAATTCTTCAGAAAACAGAAACAAAATCCTGATAGAGAATAGTGTGGCCAAACTCTCACCCTGAGGGTTCCTATGGTGAAATTACTTCATGCAGAAAAACAAAGTCAGAAACAAAGCTTGTCCACCTAAGCCATTGCCACAGTCACAGCAGTGAATTATCTGCAGAATTCATGGTTCTGCACTGCCCATTCTGACTCTGAGTCAGGTTACCAACCTCTGTGCTAAATGAAATGTGTATACATGTGTGCCACAAGATCAGAACAAAATCAGCCACTTTGTTTAAAGCCAACAGTTCAATCAGGATCCTCTATTGAAATATCTGGGGCATCCACAAATATTCTGCTTCCCTGACCCTAATGCACCACTCTGGCACAAAGGCACAGGCAAACATCAATAATAACTTGTATCAACTGCAACTTCCATTAAGTGCCAATGCAATAGTACTGTGGGAGCACCAGAACTGGTTGCTGGCGCTCAAAATTCAGCCTTCAGGTATCAAATTAAAACATCCACTTGATTACAGCTGCTCTTTGTGACAAAGTTAGTCAAATGAAAATCATACCATTTAGTGACCTTGATTGCAGCTGCTGGTTTGAGTATTTTGCATTGTTTTAACACTGCTAATACATAGGAAAAAAAAAAGTGGCTGAAGAAATTCTATCTGGGATCACTGTTAAGAGAGGGAAATTGGGCAGTCCTGTAATATTTTTTTTTTTTACTAGAGCATATAGTGCTCTATTAAGATGTGCTTTTTTAATGTGCTTCTTAAGAAGGAAATGTTTTTCTCCATATATTTTAGCTCAAACTCCTATATAATGTTTCTATTCAATTTCTTCAAATGGATAAAAATGTATTAGTGGAGTAAACCTTTATGTTTAATGGCAGGGGGTAGGAAAAGGAGAGGGTGGAAATCAATTTTTCCTGAAAACATAACACAGCAATAAAGGATGCCCATGCTCAAGCACTGTTGGCTGCTTTATGGTTTTTTTCTCGGTTCAAACAAAGCTGTATTCAAAACAAGGATAAACATATCAATGCTAATTTTATATAAGACTCTTCCTTGTATAGTAATTTTACCTATTCTATTCATATAGCAAAGAGCAGGATTTCTTTGATCTCTTCCTGCCATCGATGTTTTGCCATTTAGGCTCCTACTTAATGCCTTTTGTTCTGGTATATATTTGCTAAAAGTGATAGATCATTCTGTTTATAATCTACATAACTGTCTATATTTCTGCCAGATGTCAGCTACTGTTCTTTCCTGTTAAAGTTCTCAGGAATATATCCCAGTAAATAACTCAGTACCAAATGACAACAAAAAAAGTGATGGTATCTTGGGTTCCCATGTGAAAATCTCAGTATGAATGGAGAATATTTAAGCTTCACTCATAATTATGTACTAAGAAAATAACCAAAACAAGGTGACTTCTGTGGAGTAGGATTTCTCTCAAGATGGTCATACTTTAGGAAGATGAGTTGTTTTGCTGCACTCAGGATAATGAGATATGGTACGCATCTATTATTGCTTGTTGGAATGAGAGATGATATTCTCATTCCTGTCTGGGTTACTTGCTTACCTCCCTACTTGTTTAAACACCCCAGGACTAACAATTGCTTTTCTGCCAAGAGATTGCAGCTGCCACATTCATTAGTCTTCTACAATCAGTACTACCTTATCCAAATCTACTACTTACCCAAATCTCTATTTTTGTCTTTAAAAACATAGGAAGGCAGATTATTTAGTAGGAGTGAAATTAGGATATGAATGATAAAAAGATATCTGTGACTTCACCAAAAAGCACTGAGGAAATTTTTCAAATTAAACTTTTCTCTGTTGGTTTGACATTTGTTAGTTCTTATCACAGTATCAATCAGATGTTTTCAGGCTTTGAAAAAAAACTCACAAAAAACAAACAAAAAACTCTCAAAACAAAACAAAAAAAAAAATCTATTTTTCTATTACCTGTCTGCCCAACTGGTGGCCTGTTTGTGATGGACACCGAATCATGATATCTGCTCATAAACATGGGAGCATCAAACACAGGTGTGTGTGTGTGTGGGATGTTTTCAACATTTACCTAAAATTAAGTCTGCTTGGATCATTAATCTCATGCAGAATATTGTGACCTGTTTTTCCAAATGTTTGTGGTTATCTGTGACCTGCACCAGATGTTTAGGAAGATAAAATTGAGATTTTAGGTTATTAAGTGAGCAGAGAGGGTGTGTAAAATGTCTGATGCTGAAATGATACCTAAAACCTTCCTTTTCACTTCCTCATGGAAAGTTTGTGAATGCTATTACTTATTTTGCTCGAGTTAGTATCCAGTATATCAACATCCTTGCACTTTTCTCAAGCACTGAATTTCACTTTGCTTAAAACCACAAAGCAATCTGGTGATGAAAGCATTTGGGAACAGATTAGGGAGCCCTGGATTAGAAGTAGCCAGCGGCCACAGAAGATGGTGCTACACAGAGTGGGATGGAGAAATGCCTGGAGGAATTTTGTGGCTTCAGAAAATTATCTGGTAAGTTTTCTGAAAGCTCCTTAGAATTCCAAACCACATTCTAATGGCAAACAACATGCTCACTAAATATTTCACCTTCCAGTTTTATACCCTTATTAAGCCAACTCCAGCATTAAAGAAGAAGTAAAGGAGTTTCATCTAATCCAGCTGTTCTGATATTTAAAATGGCATTTTTAATTGAGATTTCTTCTGCTTCTGTAAATTAAGTAAGGCATATTTTTCAATGTCTATAACAGCACACAGGAGGGAGTAGGTGAATAGCAACTGGTGGCTACTGTGTCTGGTCTGAAAACATTTTTTAATGTAAGAAATTCAATAGCCATGTTTCAAACGAAGAAAATCAACTTATATTTGACAGTTAGGAAGACAACAAGCAGAAATAAGATCAGGGAGAGTCCATAGAACTTAATTATTGGACTAAAAATGTAACAAAAGGAAGCCTCTTTCCATTTACATAAATATTTTTAAAGATATTTCTAAAGTATCCCCCAAACAGCATTGTGCTGTTACTTTTTACAAGGTCAGATCATTTGTCCTCCCACTTGGTCATCTGAATTTCAGTTCACTGTATGATTTTTCATCTGATATTACAGCCAATCTACAGAGTTAGTGCTGATGGATGTAATCTTATGAAAACAGTCTTTTAACTGTCTTCTGGAAAGGAAAAGAAATGTGTTTGTTAGCCACAATACTGAGAAGAACTGTTTACTTGGCTAATTAGACATGTATTGGGTTTGGAGAGCATGTATCTCTGTGTCTCCCCTAGGACTCTGCTACCTGTACATGGAGAAAAGCACCTGTAGAGGGCAAGAAAAGCAGTCAAATTTAATTTATGGGAAGAAAAATTAGGCTGAACTCGATCATGCCTTTGAACATACCACTTACTGTAAACAAAATATTGTTCTTTTCATGATGTATTGGCATTAACTTTTTATAGCTGCTGCATACATAGGGAGTTGTATGCATAGCAAATGATAGCTGGCAGAGCTTTTTAAAGGCCTTGTTAGCCCTGACTTGCAGGATTTGTGGATATACCTTCAGTTCATTTATTTTGGCTTGCTCTTAAGCTGTACTTTGATGTTCAAGTAAGTGTAAAAATTCATTTTGGGTGGAGCAACCCAATTTTGCCTCTGTTCCAAATTAATAAAAATCTCTAGATCATGCCAGAAACTGTCCTAGTTTTGCTCAAAACCTGATCTAAAATTGGGCCAGGTTTTGTCAGGCTCCACTAACTTTCCCATTATAGAAGTGCCACCCAATAATGTTGCACAAGTTTGCTGTTAATGGCAGCTAAAAAGAATTACTTTTAGACAAGTGTCATGCCATGAACCAAATTCTGCTCTCTTACTTCCATGCAAAAATGGTTAAGGTTATGGAATTACACTGTTAAAAACCTTGTGGAATTTAGCTCTTTATTTTCACTTATACAGGGAATTTAGCAAATAAATAATGCTTCATACGTTAAAGTTACCTCCCAGTCTGCTTTTTCTGCCCCAGCAGTACTTACTCAAAGCAGAACATGTCTCACTGACCTTGGCAGCACAGGTAGGTAATATATTTTCACAAAGGTGAACTTTTTTTTACCTTTCTTCAGCAGGAATAAGCTTTGACTCTTCAAAGGTATGAAATGCTCCAGCGTTTAAGATGTATTTTCAGTTTTTTTAAGTACTGATTTTTTTCTTTATGTTCCTGCTGAACTGGTCTATTTTGCTGTAGGTTGGACAAGATTCTTGGTTATTCTTCCATAATTCAAGAGAGTGCAGTTGAACAATCCCAGTGATTAATTTGGAATGAGTTCCTGTGCACAGAGTTGGACACAGATCCCAAACCACAGGCACAAGTTTACTACTGTGAGTAATTGTAATTTTAGACAGGTTTTTGGAGCTGCTGCTGGTTTTGATATCTTGCTTCCATTAAATGCAGTGGGCACTGGCTTGCACCCTTTATGTTTTGGATGGCCTTGTAAATTGTTTGGCCTCCACTTAAATATATAAGCATAAAATAGTAGCAACAAAATTGAAGTCTCTCTGTGCCTGAAGGTCATAGAACCACTGGGATGTGGCCATGTATTTTTACATTAACTGACTTTAGGTGCTAGGGAATATTTGGACAGAATACTCTTTTGTTTCCTTGTTTTTTATTCTGAAAATGATGATTTTTAAAGTCAGAGGAACAGGCAAAATTCTATAAAATTAATAGTGGAATCAATAAAGACACTAACACTCTCTAGGCTACTTGATATTCCCTGAACAAGAAAAAAAGAAGAAGAAGTGAGATCTAAGACAAATATTAAGCAGTCTCATTCATCATTGTGCTTCCTGGCTCTGGTATGGATCTGTTCTCTCCTTCATGGATGTCCTACCAGACATCAGCTATTCTAAAATCATCTCTTTCAGCATCGGGGTTATTTTAGAGATAATCTTTCTAAACCCGCAGAAGTCAGATTGCCAGGTTTCCTCCAACACCCTCCCCTCCCCAATAAGTGAACACCAGAGCAAGATCTTCCACATCATGAAGGAAAGAAATTAATAATGAAACAGGAAATTAATGAGCACTCAATTAGGCAAGTGGCTCTCCTGCTGCCCTCATCTAAAAAGGAAAAATATAAAATGTCTTTATTTCATCACAGCGTGGAATGGGAAGAAAACATAAATTCCCTCATGTCATGGGATGGGAAAATGACTTTGTCAGCCCAGTTTAGATGGACTCACTAACCTAACTTTGAAAACTTTGGTGGTGTAACCCAGAGCTACAGCCCTGGATGTCCCAGTGTAGGTGGCTTTTTACAAGCCAAATTTTGTCGGAGCTTTCCCTTTCTCCTTAAGTTGCTCCCTGACCTGTTTCCCATTGGGCAGTATATCAGGAAGCAGGTGATGTTGGCGATGTTTGGAAACATACCAGTGCAAACTAAATGCCTTGGATCCAGCTCTGGTATGGTGGAGCAAAACCAGCATTAAAGCCATTTCCTTTGGTGTGCCCAGGGTCAAACTAAATTGCTATAAACAAACCAGTCTGCATCCCAGAAGAAATGTTTATGTGAAATTGTACTTTCCCTGCTGCCTTCCCCTGCTTCCCTCTTCCCCTTACAAAGCTGCTAGAAGCAAAATACAAACACAACGAATGAGGATTTTTTTTTTTCCTCAGTAAATTTAAAGAGACAGTAGATGAGATTTTACACTTGTAGCTGTTCATCTTTGGAAAAGAGTGCAGTTGCTGCACAGCCTAAATACAAGAGGCTCTGCTCCTCCCTTTGCTGCCGGGTCCCCTGTCAGGCCTGATAGTGCTTCCTTCCTGACCTCTCGTGGCTTCCTGCCCTGAGCCTTATCGCAGCGAAAAACTTGACACTGTACTGGCTGTGCCACTTGGAATGCATTTAAATTCAGCAAATGGAAATACCCTCACCTTCACATTTACAAACAACCATCATCTGCAGATCACTCGGTAATTTCCTACTGGTACCCTTTTTTTTTTTCTTATGTGTTGAAATAGAGAAAATAAGGAGAAAAATAAACACAAACACAAAAAAAAAGGTGAAGGAAAGCTCTCCTCTTTTAGGCTCACTTCTCTGCAATCTGAGAATCCATCTCTCAGAATGATGAAATCAACATTGCAATTACTTTAACAGCCATGCGTCAGTTTAGATCACTTGAGGAATATATCTCCTGGATTTAACACTTCAAAGGGAGAATATTGAAGAAGTTTAGTATGCAAAAGAAATGAAGATGGTACATCAAAATCTAATGTAATTGCACCTCCAGTGCAAAAATGGAATTTTCTGCTAACAATGCTGTTTTTACCTTGATAGGAACTGAAAGATTCAGTACCACAATCAATACCTCATTGGACTGTAGGGATGTCAGAAGAATGATTCTACTGATTTTAGTTGACTTGACCCAGATGTGCAGACTCCGATAACTATTTTAAATTAAAACACTGGATTTGCTAAAGAAATGAGTGTTGTCCCTCTCTGGCCAATTAGCCTCCAAGCCATGAGGAACAAGTTGGCAACATCTAAATGTAGGAACAATCTATGGGTCACATCCTTTTAATGACAAAAATGTATTTTACAGAACTTCTCATGCGTTTAGAGACCATTTTATTATCATTTTTTAGGGTCAGAGGAGACTATTAACAATCACTTATCCAAACTCTGACATTCACAAATCTTAAACATCATCAACTTTCAATTTGATCGCCATCATAAAAACCTCAGAATAACATCATGTCAAATACTCCTATGGGTAAGTTTGGGAAGCATTCCAGTTATGTCAAATTCCATGAGTTTCCAGTCATCTCAGCATTTTCTGGTCTTCCTGATACACTAAAGCTCTGTCTACTATCAAAAGTATATTAATTTTGTACTTGTTTGTAGTCCAAATACTTCACAGTCCCTTTGAAATGTTCAGTAGATTCTTTTTTTTAAGCACCTTTCTTCAAGGTCTATTTTCCAACTCCAAATTATTGCCTTGCTTTTAAAAATTATGTCCAAACCTTTCATATATTTTTCTGAAGTGTTAACATCAGAACCAAACATAACATTTGAATAATTATTTCCTTAATACCATATACGAGAGGTGATGTTACCATTTTATTCTTAGTTAACACTCCCTGTTATTTGTAGATTTCCATGTTGCCTTGCAAGTCTATATGTCAAAAAAATAGGCTCAATTTTAAAATCCCAAATGGGGAATTGATATTGAATACATTTTAGATCTTTAAAATTATTTTGTTAACTTAATCTAGAATTTTCAATGTCAGAGGACTAATATCCATGTTTATCACTATTAGGAAATAAGAGGATTGACTCTACTGAAGTCAAATGTGGCAGACTATAAACATGTTAAGCAATAATGAAAGAAAAATTTGTTCAATAAAATTCCATATCAAATTATCTCAGATAATCTGTTTAAATTTTAGGGGCATATTTTGAATTAAAAATTTAATTAGATTTAATTTTTTTATTGCCTTGGCACCACTTAGGAAAAAAAATCAGAAAACAATTAAAGGATAGGCACATGGGTGATTAAATAGTTATTTTAAAATAGATTAATTCTTTAAATTAACTTTTTTCATTAAATAATTTGATTATTAGGAAAAAAGACATCAGATATTTGATAATATTTTTCTTGAGGTATAATTTTGCTGGATAAAAAGGTCTATTTTTTATATTATATGTTTGTAATTGTTTATAGCATATGATAATATAATAAGCTGAAGAATTTGGGTTAATTAAGATATTTCAATAAATTATTCCACATGGAAATCCTCCTATCACATAATTTTTTGATCTGTTAACACACACACACATATATATACAAATGTATGTCAATGTCATTATATCCCTTTCTGCTTTCCTTTTCCATATCACATTTTGGTAATATTAGTTAATAAATATTTTGAGGGAAAACTGTATTTTCCCACGTTTGTAAATGTGCCATGAGACTTGTGAATGCTTCTGAAATCAAATGTTTTCTGGTTATTAGTGAGACTGAGTGGATTTATTTCACAGCCTAAGCAATGGGATGCAATGCCCCAATGTATGTGATTAAGCAAATTGAACTGGCACCTCAACCTCCCTTCAGTTCACAAAAGAAAGGACTCCTGAGTGGGAGCTCCCTGACTTATCTTTCTTTAGCAGAAAGAGATAACAATTCTTTAGAGTCATAACCTCATCCACTTTAGGCATAACCTCCTTCCTGATTAGTCAGTTGGAATATTGTAATTAATGACATCATGGTAATGATGAGAGAAGAGTACCTGCATTAAAATACCCAGAAAAATCTTAAATCCAGAGATTGGATTCTCTAAAATTAAGCTTTTGACTGAACAGTGTTGTTTCTTTTTGACTGATTTTGCAAATAAGCTACTGAAATCTTTAAAAAAAGGAATGTGCCTCACATATCTAAGAAAAATGGTATTGAGTGGCTTAAAATCTTCCATGCTCTCTTAAATAAGCCTATCTGTAAAATGTCAAAGCTTGAAGTTTTCCAGGAACTCTTGCATCAGCTTGAGGGATAAGGTTAGACAGGACAAGCACCATTTAAATGGAATCCCATTTCTTTCCACACTTGGTAGGCTCAATTCCTAAGTGATCCTTACTAATGCCATGCACACTTGCTGACCAAAGTCTCTGGGTTTTGGTAATATAACATGAATGTGTTGCAAGGTTTGATCCAAAAAGAGATATAATAATCTAGAGAATAAAATAAAGAGAAAATACTTGAATTGTCTGCTGAGGTTTGGTATTGAGCACATCTGTCCTTGTGCCTTGCTCTATATTCCAGATGTGAATTTTAGGTTGAAGTTGTAGTCTGACCTCTGGATCCCAGGGTTGGGTACTGTATAAGAAGAGAGACTGTGTGATTGGTCTTCCTCTTGGTTTGTCCCAAATGAATTGATGGAAAGGGATGTAAAATGAGCAATTTAAGACCTTACATGCACTGGCCAAGGAAGATGAATTTGTATCTGGGCAAGTACATTGTTCTGCACCAAAACAACATTTAAACCAAATAAAAACCCGTTTCTACCTAAGCTTAAATTTGAACCTTATTGCCTTTTCTTTTGCATGTCATGGCCCTCAGAAAGTCATGTGTAGCTTTCAGTAAATAGCATAAATATGTATTTTTGATACAGGAAATTTTTTTAATTTAAAAAAAGCCACCATAGTCTGCAAAAAGTTATTCTGACAAAAGAAATATGCAATTAGGTTCTCTACTTCTGTCTATTCAGCTAATTATGTAGTACCCATCACTAAAGTATTTGACAGCTACATAGTCATTCCTGGATTTTATTTTCATTAAATTCTCATGACACACGGAAATAATCCCCACTTTACAGTAAACAGACAGTGATTTGCTGATTTTCTGTTGAAAGTTAGTAAAATGGAGTGTCATATTTGAGGAGGAAATATTATAACTGTCAACCTAAACCACATTATAAACCATTGTAGCTGCTGGCAGTTGCTAAAATTAGACTACCTTACATATGGGAACGCATTTAAAAAATCTGGCTACTCTTATAAGTACTAAAGAATTCTGAAATTGTTTTTATTCTATAATATATGCTAGTATGGTATCTGCTAAAGGAAGAGACTTTCTTTAAAACCTTTCTCCCAAAGCTAGAATAATGGTTATACTTAAAAGACCAGTTTTGTACAAATGTCTGTGTATTAATTCATTGGACACAATAGAAACTTATAAAACAAGGCAATCCTCACATTTGCAAAAGCTAGATAAGGCTGAAGGATTTTGAACTGTTCTAAAGAGAGCACTTCATGTGACAGTAACTATTTAGGACAGTTTATGTCATAGGGAATAGGACTGAAATTAATGTGGATTTTTATCATGTCTTACTGTACTTCCCTCCAGCTACTTAGTAGTAGTCTAATAATACCGTGCCAGAATTCTGTGGGTTTATTAATATTCCCTACACATTGTGTTTGTTTCTGGTTTTTAAAGTTATTGCCAGATTATAGCCTGTCTGTGCCTGATAGTGGTTGTGTTTGTATATGAGCACAGGGTCATCTGATAACAAATTGTAACACTGTGTGATAAGCAATGTTTAAAATGGGTGCAAGCCAGAAACCTATGGCTCCCAGTATACTTTTAGAAAGTCCCATCAACAAAAGAAAGAGTTCAAGGTATTTCGGAAAAGGTCATTGATTACAACCAACCTCACGATCGTTCTGGATGTGTTCCTTCCTGCACAGACATAATTACATTTGTTTTACAGTCAAACTTATTTTCAGCTTTGGGCAAGGACAATTGCTTTCAGATCTGATTTTTGACTCACATGTACCAGTTTAAGAAAGCTGTTAGCTCAGAGTCAGTGAAGAAGCAGTAATGGCCAGAAGATCTCCTCTGGACCTCTCAAGTTTAAATATATAAAATAGTGTTGTGAGTAGCCGAAAAGCATTTAGCTTGCTGATCTTGATTTCTTCCAGGAACTATTATATTGGAATATCTTCCAGTACAGGGACTTTTCCCTATCTTTTACTGCAGGAGTTCATGCATCTGTGTCATTTCCCTTTTTTACTTTCAGCTGAAGCACAGCATTTTCTGAGAAAATCACTACAGCTGTAATCCAAGTGAACCTGTGGTCTCCTTTGGATCCTATGAGCATTGGATAACCTTCCTCCCCTGCCTTCTTTGAACTCTTTTACATGTAATGGTGACAAGTATTTTGAACCTCTCATGAAAAGCTGTATGTTGTCATATTTCCAAGGTAGTACAAGGTAGTACAAAAGAGAAATGTTTTTCTTATGTGTGTCTTTTACCTAGAGATTGCATTTATCTGTAAGGCTGTGGTCTTAACAGTAGGTAGTGGGTCCCTCAGGCTTGTAATATTTGGGGTTACAGCCCTGCTTGTGGTCAAGTTGTTCTTAGTGCTGTATCATGACTATTGTCCTAGATAGTGGTAATAATGTCCAATGTGAACTGCACCAATACAAACAATATTTCAGATGCTTTCAGAGACATTTTGTTCACTGTAAATCTTCCTTATATTAGTATGTCTTCATCTACTCTGTGCACAGCCTATGAGGAATGAAACAATTTGCCCCAATTCATCTTCATTAATTGAAGACATCAGTGTTTTGTTGTTTTCCTTTTTTTTTTATGATCTACATTAGAAGTCAACCTGCTTATTAGCAACTTTACTACGGCACTGTTTGAAAAAAGGTGTCGACCAAAGATTTTGATAGTCAGTGGAGAAATACTGTCAGGTTGTGGAAATTTAGTCGATCCAGAAGGAAGATATAAGACAAGAAGGAAGATATAAGTTCCTAACTTTTCTTTTAAAATGACAGTAATGTCCACAGATACAAATATTGTCATCTTCCTTTTAGTTAAATTTTACTGTGACTATAGGAAAAAGGAATTGTGATTTTATTTGTTTTTTCAGTTCATTAATGTACAAAACATGGATAGGGGTTTTAGTGAGATTCTGTTCATGTTTAAAATTCACAACCGCCAAGTTTATGTTTGCTTGTTTTTTGTTTTGCTGTTTTTGGTGTTTTGTTGTTTTGTTTGTTTGGTTTTTTTTTTTTTAATTATACTGCTTTCAAGATGTTGGGATTGCAAAAGTACCAACAGATTCTTGTCTGAAGAAAAATACGCTGTTGTTGTGCATTTCACTGTTTGGAAACAGACCCTGCCTTGTGGCAGACCTGAGTGCCATGCAGCGTCACAAGAATTCCAAGGCTCCTTTCACTGCTCCAGTTGAGTGATGACCAAAGTAATTGTCCAAATCAAAAGAAATACAGGGAGCCACAAGACAGCTGGGAAGAGGAAGGAAATGCCAGTAGAGGTAATGCCCACATCTGTGTCTGCAGTGGTAAGCAGACCTGGCCTCTGGTCTGAAAGGAATAATCTGTCCTCCTTACAAAGCAAAGCAAATTTCATTCTCCCAAAACAACCAGGAAGATCTAATTCAGGGTCTGTTAGAGCCAAGGGGAAGACTCACACTAACTCCAGGACACTAATAATACACAATCTGCTTTGAAAGCACAAAACCATTAGTATTGTGAATTCTTCTTTTTATTTAACATTTGACTTGTGAGCTTCCCTTGTATGTTTCAATGTTAAACTACTCCACATCAGGACTAGTTGCTACAGTTTCCTCTGCAAGCTTCTTTTTTTCTTCATTTCTTTCAAAATAACGTGCCATCTTTCCAACATAAACACCAAGGGGAAATAGATGAGCGAGTACGTAATCACAAAACTATCTCAGGCAGCAGGCTTCTGAAATGTGTTAAAACCTCAATCACAACATGCTTGTGCTCCTGCCAGTGCCTGATGAATATCCTTGCCATTTATCCTCTCTTCTGGCCACTTCCCCTGGAATACTTGAAATATAATTAGCTTTTTCAAACATAGTTTCCTATAAAACAGCTGCAGCCATTGTGCAGTTGTCCAAAAATAAGGTAATACATTGCACATAACATCCAAAAGTATTTATGCTAAATTGTCCCTTTGTTAACTGAAAGACAAGTGTGAAATTAAATAAACTTTATGTCTTTTTTGTTTTAATTGCAGGGAAAATCTCAGGAATTTCTATTGCTGGTGGGTTTTTTTCCTTTACATTTAAATATTTGTGACTCAAAAAAGGGGCACTAGGTGCCAAATTTTTGTGTACCTAACTTGCATGTTGGTGCCCAGCAGTACTTCTCTCAGCACCCTCTAGCAGCTGCAAGTCCCAGCTCTCTGTAGATATTAATTGTTATGAGATCAGACTCTCATGGTGCAGGTGAATGCTCTGAATGACTCCAAAACTTTTGGTAACTTCATGCATGTTCTACTTCTTCTGTCAGGAAAACCTGAAGAACAGATTTCACAACAAAAAGTTTCTTAGCCTAAATTTTCTCATGGATCATAAAGCTGGAAGGTAGGGTAATCAGGTTTGAATACCTGTAAGCCACATGGTACATTTTTCTGATTTAAATATGATGGACTTCTGGACAAAAATACTGATGAAAAATTAAATCTGTGTCATTTATGTCATTTTTAACAAGCAATGAAATGGAATTATCAGGATGGCAAAATTGCACTAAAATTTTTAGAACATGGAAAATATGCAGGACCATCTAATTTTTTCCTTTCACTCTCTATGACATTTTCCTTTCTGCTGCATACTCCTTCCTCCAGACTTCTATGTTGTCTTTGCAGAGCTGAGAAAAACCTTTGTATTGCTCTCTTTCAAAAGCTGAAATTGTAGCCCCTGGAGCAGCTTTCACTTTCTCAAGATAGATTTGGCTACTCTTTAATTTTTCTTATTATATCATTTATTTTTTTGTAAGGTTCCAAATCACCTTGTGCCACATTTTCTCAGCTGGTTTGTGGCACACATATATCTCCACTCCTAATGAATTTCAAAGGGAGCACCGTAAGGCTGCAAGTTAAGAGGTTCCTTGAATTTCTTCTCGGAAAGACTTTTATCTCTGTCATTTGTGGCACGTACATTTTGTAAATAAACTGGAGTTTTCACTTCCCTGCTTTGTTATTGGAAGCTGTGATTTGGGACTGGAGCCATTCTGTCCTCTGTGAAAAGACACTTGTTTATGTGTTGTCTAGAATATTGGGGCCTGCTTGCCAGGGGATGTACAGTAGATGTGACATCTCAGCACAGCCTATTATGTCTGCCCTGATTTAAACAGTTGGGTTGAAAAATGTTATTTTTTCCCACAGCAGGTTTCTGCCAGTAAAAAAAGATAACATGAGTTTATGCTTTTATACCAATCCAATGCTATAAACCTCCTGGTTTCAGTTATGGATTTTCTACATAAAACTGATTTGGCGTGATGTCTTCCAAGAGTAAAATTTTTATTCAATTGAAATTTTTGTTTATAAAGTCCATCTGATCCAAATTCTGTGATAGATAGAGTATTGAAATTGCATAACATCTTGCTAGCCACTAGAAGATAATAGTAGCTTGGAAGTTTTTTGTTTTGGTTGGAGCATCCATTGCTTGTCAGGTCACTTATAGAAAGGGGACACTTTAGTCCTGCAGGAATATGATCCTTGTCTCTTCCCTATGAGGCTGCTTAACTTTTTTAGTCTGCTAATGAACTACTGTGGTAACATAGACCTGTCCTCTGAAATGGCACTGCTAAAGTAACAAAATAAAGGAGAGATACCTATTTCAGGTGTAAAAACTGTGAATAACTTGTCCTTTTCTACAGGCTCAGAACTCATTCCCTCCTCAGCCTGATCCCTGACCAGACCAACTTCAGCAACTCAGAGCACAATTCTACAAAACAAGGGTTCTCAGAAAATGGCATACCATCCATATCTGTGTTAGATAACAAATGTTCTTCGTGGCACAGAAAAACCTGAACTTTGGGAACAACTGTATTTTCTGTAAATGGTGAAAAGAAAGAGATTTAATGTTCAAGATGCATTCCATTTGTGCCCAGTATTCTTCAATGCTCTTTGCAGAACAGTTGCAGCAAAACTGTATTTTGCAGTAAAATTCAAAATATTTGTGAATCTTTAAATCTTTAGAAGTGATGAGCAAAACAGCTGCAATATGGGGTTCTCACAAGAGTCCTGGGTGAAAACAAAAGATTAATAAAAAATGCCTTTCTATAAAGCCATTATGACTTACTGCAATGTATATTTTTGGAATAAAATTTCTTTGGTTTGTATCTGCATTAGTTCTCCCATTTGATCTCTCATCAGGTCTACTAAGTGCTTCTTCCTTACCACTACAGATAATGAAATCCCACATGATTTCATTGGTTTTCAGATTTTTTTTCTACTGTACTGGAAAGTGATTTTCACATTGAATATTCTTCCTTCATCAAAGAAGAAAACACCCTAGAAGGGCTTTGCTTTCTTTTTAATAATAGATATCTAAGCCCAAGAAATTTTGGTGATAAGTGCAAATAACCACATTTCATTAAAATCACTCAGGTTCTGTTGATCTATGCTTTAAAAAGCGCTGTTTCATTTCAACATTACATTGAAACTGGGTCTTGTGCCATGAATCAGAGTTAAATCAGGAGGAGGTGTATTTTAAACTGACAGGTATAATTTCCAAACACAGCCTTATTGTTCTAAATTAAATAATTATCTGAGGACATAACCTACCACTCTTTGTTGTGACCTTGCTTGATAAACTCTCCCAAGATGTTTTTTTAGTGCCTTAAGTTGTGTTTCACCTGGAATAAGTATTGAAGAACATATTAAAAAAAACCCAACAAACCTGGAAGACCAATTCTAACATTTTCTCAGCGAGACTGTGCTGAGGGTATTCCAAAACCAGAAGTGAAGGAAGGTCTTGCTTTCTCTATTTGAGAGGCAAATATTCATGAGAGAAGTGATAGTTTACTTTTTTTTTTCATGGGTCCTCCTGTTCTCACATAAGGAGCACCTGTGATTTTTGGTCACATAAGTGTATTTCGAGGTACAAAATCATATCTTTTACTCTAATACATTAATCTTTCTATTTTTATTGCCTGAAAAAGTGTTGTCCCTGTAT
The DNA here is from genome assembly GCF_028018845.1 of Melospiza georgiana. Taxonomy (NCBI): domain Eukaryota; kingdom Metazoa; phylum Chordata; class Aves; order Passeriformes; family Passerellidae; genus Melospiza; species Melospiza georgiana. The sequence continues at coordinate 115,522,468 of NC_080430.1, forward strand.
GTCTAAATCAGCTCTGAAATATTTCTGTTATGAAACACTCTTTACTGTGACAGCTGTGGCCATGACTGCTGTGGTTAGGCAAGACATCAGTGGAGACCAGTATATGTAGTGGAATTTTTGTATCTGCACAAATAAGATATCATTCAAAAGAATGACAGAGTTCTAGCCCAATCTCTTCTCTTCAAACCCATCCAAGAGGAATACATATCTCACTTTTCAGTGCCTAAATTACTTAATAACTTGTGTATTTAGATTTTAGCATAGATTTTGATGTCTCATAATATCAGACTTCAGCTTGGTACAGTGTTATGAAAAATGCTTTTAAACACTATGATTCCCCTAATGGCTAGAAGCTGCCAAAAATCAAATCAGATTTCACCTTTATTGTTCCAATGAACAGAAACTGATTGTCTCATTGAGAGTCCAGAATGCTGACAGAAACTTGTGGTCATTAGACATAACCTGCCAAAATTGGTTTTTTACTAAAACAAGGTGTGAAGACCCTAAAAAATAAATTTTTGTTAAGTCTAACTAAAAGGTAAAGCCCGTCTAGCTATTTGTTTGCTTCATTTTGTTTATTCAGTTTTGTTTTCGTTTGGTTTTTTTAGAGTAATGGTTGTAGTTCCACATAGCATGAGCTTTAATTCCCAATGACTTTCAGTGAAGTTTGGATTCTTCACTGCACAGGACCTGGCTGAACATGGAAGTCACATTGTGAAATAACTTAGCTTTGAAAGTAAGATGACATAACACTTCAAAAGACAAATTCCAGCATGTTTCCTATTGTCTTTGTTGTCTGGGACTCAAGAATTAAACTCTGACACCAGAGTACCCTCCAGTCAAAGCACATGTAAAACAATTCAGTTACTAGTTGAACATGAAATCACTTAGAATATTTTTATTAATGTAACACAAGAAGATAAAACACATTTGTGTTGCTCTGTATTTTGAATGTGTTGTTTATGTTTGGTTTTTTAACACTGGAAATGTCTTTGTGTGACTTCAGTTTAATTACAGAAAAGAAAATATTATATCACAAATGAATAAAAGTGTGGTGTTCTCCTTATTGTTTTATAGCAAACAGGAAACTAAAGAGGTATGGACTTTTTCATGCTGCTGCCCCAAAGTGGAGAACTTTACAACCCCTCTTAGGGGGAATTGTGTTTAACATACTTTTCCAAACTGGCAGTTACTGAAAATTTCGTGCATTTTATTTTTTAAACTGCAATATATTTTGCATTTGGCTCAGGACTGAAATTTTTCTAAGTCTTTAGAAAGTGTTTTAGAGGTTCTGTTTATTTTTAAAACTTCTTTCTTGATCAAGCAAGCAGAATCAATATATGAGATGTTTCTGAGATCCTGGAATGTGACTTTAAGAAATTACAACAGCTACAAATCAAGAGCCAAATCCCTGCCTTACACAAAATGTACCAGTGATAAATGAAGGTCTTACTGACCTAATAAAATGCTACAGATTGATATTCCTTTTGTTGAGCAGCCTGTAATTTCATTAATTTTATTGACAGTAATTATAACAAGTTGAATTTATGGTGGCCATAAAGAAAAGTTAGTCAACCACATGAAAATGTCAGCATGCTCACTTTGGTATGAGAAGACTGAAGAGATTTTTCTTGGGATGGTGGTTGCTGATCTGCTGTCTTCATTTTGCAATGGTGTTTGACAGAAATTTGTGAAGTCTAGGGAGTGTTCCTTTCAGTTCTGTTAGTAAAAGTGAAAATATGTTTTTGTAGCCTTGTGACTTTGGAGCTGTGGTGACATTTCTTAAAATTGTTGAGAGGGTTCCTGATAGAGCTGTATGACACACTGAGCTGTCTGTTCAGCTGGATTGTAAGAAGCAAGCCTTGAATGAAGATTTTCTGTTCTTCTTTCTGTGTGTGTTAAAGTAAGAATGCAATGAAACTGTGCATTTTTTGGAGCTGAGCAAATTGCCAGTTCACTGACTTGATGGAGACTTGCCTGTGCTGAGAATGCAATACCAGGCCTCCTTATATTAAACATGTGCCAAAATTTCTGTAAATACCTGTGCAAAAAATTAGCACAGGTTGCCACTGGTGGAGGACTGTGCAAACAAGCTGGGGTAATGCTACCATAAATTTCCTTGCCTAGACAGAACAGCAGCTCCTCTAAAGAGTGAATATGAAAATAGTGAGTGAATATAGGCCCATATGCCTATTTCTTTAAAATTGGCATATTTTCTAAATAAATTTATGTCTTTATTTAGCAGAATTTGGGAGGAAAGGTCGTGTAGCTGCAACTAAGAAATTACAGGTCTAAGTCTTTTAACTAAAAATTAACTGGAGATAACATATACAGGAAAAAAAATCATAAATGTTCTGTTAGAAGATTGATCCTGCACTTGAGATGCTACTGGGTAGTAAAATACTTTCGAAATTCACCAGATCTCAGAGTATGTCCTGAAAAAAATATGGTAAGATACATGAAAGTTGAAAATAAACTCCAGGAGGTCAGAGAAATCATTATAAAAGACATGAAAATAGTAAGAGAGTATGCATAAGATCCCAAAATTTTGGGAAATTTAAAAATCATAAAATCTTTGTTTATCTCCAGTACAAAACAAGTCTTTCTTGCTGATTATATTGGACAAATTGGTTGAGCTTCTTTCCTCTGTCCCACTCTCCCAGCTTGGAGGACAAGTGCTCTGGTGGGGAACCCATGTAAAAATATGGAGGTTTTATTTGGCTCTTTCTGAAAAGGCTTTTAATTTCTATTTTAACCTGATGAACAAGAAAAAAAAAAGTTTGTTTTAATGTTTCATTGCATTTTCTTCTAGTTTCATATCTCTGGTTCAGCTGAAATACATCAGCCCTGAACCTTCCTTGGTGCAGCAGTACAGAGGGAAGTAACAGAGTAATAGTATAGACAAGTGATGATTTAGTAGCTCTTGTTTTCTAAGCTTGGTGGAATCAATCTTATCAAGACTTTTCTAAAGCAGATTTTTTTGTTGGTGGCCTGTCTTCACTGCTTCTGTGGTTTAAGAATTTAAATTAAATTCATAGTAGTGTTACTGCATGACAGGTTATCTGTAATCAGGAACCTCAATGCTATGTTGTAGCACATTTGGAAACTATGAAGATATAAGCAGGATAGAATATTGGCTTTGTAGATGTATTTTAAAGTTTTCCAAAATCCTAAGATGGCTCTATTTATTCAAATATACAGCTGCTACTCCAAATCAAATACTTGCTATGTACAGAATTTGTGCTCCATCCTGCACAAGCCAGTCCTCTGAAGAGTGAAAAATATCTAAATATGAAAAACTGATTGCTATAACTTGCTTCATAAAATCAAACATAATATTATCCATAACCAAAATATTAAATATTTTGTGAGTGTCTCCATGGGGCAATTTTATCTGAAAATACCCTTTCTAGGCATGCACTGAATTAAGCTGTGACCTGTTCATAGACTGCAAAATGAGTGTTAATTCAGATGTATCTGCAATCTATTCTTTTTTGTTGTTGTTGCCTGAGCCTCCCCCAGTGCAATTGAAAACAATTTTAAATGATGGTATTCAGTTTATATGAGGCAAGTTAATTAATGCACATAATTCTAAATGTGAAAAAAAAGAAACGTGTTTAATAAGGAAATAGTTGCCCCTGGAATCCTGTGCATTTCATGTTCAAGAAGAGTAAATTGTCACTGCCATATCACAGATGCTGTTTGGAGTAATAGAAGACTTGGAGAAGTGCCTCTGAAACTATTCCAGTTAAACCTGCATTACTTTATTTCCTTACATTGTAATGCTGCAATGTCTGTCAGCAAAACTGTGAGTCAGCCTCCCTCTTGCCTGATTCCTTTGTGCAGATCAAGAATTTGAGAGTTGGTAGCTATGCAGTAAATTGTGCCTGTGGTAGGGCTCCTGGAGAGACAGACACACACCAGGTATAAAAATATAGAGTGCACATGGAAGGAAATCATAATTCCTAACAGCTTTGATACTGCTAATTTCAGTTTACATTAAGCAAAGATATGGTCTATATACCACAGAATCATAGGAAGCAAGAAATATGTGTCTTCTAGGTGGTTCATTTTGCCTTCAGACATCCAAATATTTTTTTCATCACCTAGATTTGCTTTCTTGACACCCTGCTTCATTTGAAAAGAAATTTTATTTCCTTTGTTTCACTTATCTTGTCAAGCTTTTGCTTTGATTTTTATCAAACGGGACAACCTTTCACTAAAAAACACCATCCTTCCCAAAAGTGAGAGGGATGAATTTCAGTTTATATAGTTATATATAGTTTCTGTTCTATATATTTAGCATGTCCTCTGTTTTAGTGAATCAGCATGACTGCCTCTTTCATTGTGCTATGGGTTGATTTTTCCAGGTACAGACTTTCTTGGAAGCACAGACAACCTGCAAGCCCCTCTCCATGCGCTGCCACTTAGAATTTCCCTGTCCAAGTATCTGCCAAGTGCAATGCAGAACTGCTTTTTCCTGCTACCACTGTACTACAAACCAACATTTTTTCGGGTTCTTCCTTTCATGTCCTCTCTGATGTGAGGCTGAAAGGCAGAGGAAAGGCACTGTCATGATCCAGGACTCCAAGATGGCTTTTGCTGCTATTCTGTCACCTTAAGCCCAGCCTTTTCTTAAGTGTCTTTGATCTTGCGCAGCATTTAAGCTTGCTATAACTTTGTGCTTATTTCTGACAAATAAGATACTGAATTTTGAACCAAAAATATTCAGAAATATCTGCATATTCAATGTGGACTGCAGCCTTAAAAGAAAAAAATTTCCCTGCAGATCATGTCTTTGAATGGGAAGAGAACCTGAAATTTTATTTTTCTGCTGGAATTTCCCTCTTCCATTGCACAAGAGTGATCACACCAAAACTGATCACATTCTCATGCCTCAACCCAGATGCCCAAACCACCTACTTTAAGGAATGAAAAAATGTCCTCTGAGTTTCTGGTCATGGTGGGTGTGTTCTGAAGCTGAGGTTTTTCCAAATCTCACCAGGAACTACAACACACCTCTGAGTCATGTTGTAGAGTTTTAGTATTTAATTATACTAAATTGTGAGAACATAGCAGCTATATTATTTGGCTGAGGGACTTGAAATTTCAGTTGTTTGGAAGGAGCTTCCGTGTGTCTTATGCTTTTCAGGAGTAGAAAATAAGGAATTTCAGATGCACATAATTTCCACCAGATTTTAAGCTATAATGTAACCAAGAGTCTCTGCCACTACTGAGTGTGCCACAAAATGCAGTAGCAGAGGTTTTTCTGCCACCAGTCCTGACCTACATGAGATGGCAGAGACAGCTCTCATGTTTTTCTTCTCCTCTTTCTGGCATCCCAAACACAGGAATGCAACTTAAAGAGTTGGGGGGAAAAAAGAGATGGCACATGATGAGGGAGATCATAATGTTCTTGGGGGGACAAAGGAGAGCCATAAAAACAGGAAGAGAATAAAAATTGCATTAAATTATTCAGAATTAGAAAGCAAATATGTGGGTAAGAATTGTATGCTAAGTGAAAAGTCTATAGAGCAACTAGAAAAGTCTAGAAGTTGCTTTCCGGAACCTGGAAATAAAGCCAGTGCTGTCAAATTTCCTCATTTTACCCAGATATGGGAAGTCAATCATTTTCCCATTTACCTTGCTCTCCCTGCTCCCATCACATCAGTCCACAAGAGGGCTTAGCAGCCTGGGCTTTCTGCTGGTGTTGCTGAACCTGCTGCTGGGCAGATGTGGAAGAGGCAGAGGCACTACAGGAAAAGCTGTGGCACAGGTTACTGCTGAAGTGTGTGTGGATGGGTGAGAGTGCAGCAGAGAGACTGGGCTGATGGAGGAGCAGAAGAGTGCAGACAAGAGGAGGAAACCCATGAAAACCCTGAGAACATGCAAAGTTGGGATGCTGGTGTCCAGCTAAAAACAGTTTGAGAAATATTTTCAGAATTCATTTGATAAACTGCCTCTTGTCTGTAGTTACAAAACAGGTTGAAGCTTTGACTCCCAGCTTTGTTCTGACCCCATTCTGCCACGTGATCTGTGGGGTTTTTTTGTTCCTGATGAAATGCCATGTGATCTTTGCTACCTGCAGGTCTGAGTATTGATTTCTGCTCTGTAGTGTGTCACTTCACGACAGCCTCAAATCCACCAACCACTGCAAGACATTGATCACAAAATTCCTTGCCAACTACTTTGGTCTAAAATTATCACTTCAGCTATCACACCTGAACCCTGTGATGCTCTAACTTAGGCTTCTCTGGGTGAAAGGGCAGAGATGAAAGAATCCCAACTAACTTACTCTTCTAATCCTTCTTGATTAGGAAGCTCATGACAAACATTTATTTTTACACCTCTTCTCTTACTTAACTGTGACTCCTTTTTATTAATTAACCTTCCTTCTTTCACAATTCCAGTCTTCATTTGTTGGATAACTACCAATTTTGCAAAGAATTTTTAGTTTTCTTTCCACAAGTTTTGGAAAGGTGTTCTTAGTAAATTCTGTAGAAGGCAATAGGACAGAATCTGTCTGTATTTTAATTTATATACAAATATAGTCTGCATCATCATTGGTACTATACAATATATTGTAATAAAATGGCTTTTTGAAGCTGCTTCAGAAGAGATAAAGAATTTTCCAAAATGTGTTTGCATTTAGCCTGGGCTAAATTCTGATTTCCATCAAAATTTGAAAATCTTCATTTCACATCAATGAAATGGACAAGGAAAATCATAATATTATCTCCCTCTTCATTTTCTTCATTTCACATCAATGAAACGGACAAGGAAAAGCATAATATTTTATTATCTCTCTCTTCATTTTCCTTTAATTTTTATTTCAAAAAAAGACTAACAGTTTTCAAACATTGATATTAAGATATTTAACAAAGCAGATCCTTGCTGAAAAGTAGAATTGATCAATATGAAACCACAACCCAAATGTCTTTCTGCAGAAGGCTGCAGAGAAGCTAACAAGGGTAATACACTCATTAATTTGTTGCTAAGACAATTACAAGACCTGGTTTTAACTCTTCCTGGTTTTAGATTAATTAAACAGGATCTTGATTGTACAAAGCCCATATCTTACTTAAGTTCTTGTGCAGAGCTACCTCCCTTTGGCAAAGTAGTTCTTACTATTTGAGTCATATACAATTTGCTGAAACACAAGCTATTTGGCATTTTACAATTTGCTGAAACACAAGTTATTCAGCATTTTTCAATTTGCTGAAACACAAGTTATTCTGCATTTGTTTAGAACGGATGGTAGAGCTCTAAGGCAGAGCATGAGCCTGAGCTGGTAGAGAAAGCAGGGCCACTATTGTTGCTGGGCAGAAAAATACATTCATGTGCTACAATGCTGGATTCAGGTGACTCATTAAATTTGACTGCATTTTAATCTGTTCAGTGCCTAAGCTTACAGTGCCCCTTGCTGCCTAATTGCTCAGATTCCTACCTCTAACAGCAGCATGAGTGTGACTGTCAAGGTTTCTCTTGTATTGAATTTTAGAATTAGCACCTGGTTTTGAGCAGTTACACAGGTACATATACGCAGATATATCGTGGTCCATCGGGTTGTTTCTATGGTGCCTGCTTTAAGGAAGGAGCCCAGAGAGGAGGAGATTCCTTTAGGAGCAGCAGTGACTGCAAGGCTACTCCAGGGGCAGCCAGCGCTGCAGTGTCTGCTTTCACAATGCTGATCAGAGCCTGATAAAGTGTGTAGGTCACGGTCATGAGTACCTGAGAGCTGGCTGTGGCATGAGAGCTGATGTTCCCCACTGGCAGCCACTGTTTGCTTTTCCCTGTTGACTCAGAGCTTTTCACCGCTGTCTCTTTTCCCAGCTCGGCGCGGGAAGTGCCACCACCTTACGCTGTGCGGGCAAATATTGACTGGATCTTGGGACGAGCAGCTGGAGCAGCGCAAAGGAGACAAGAGCAGCGATGCAGACGGGTTACTGCGGGGTCACGTCTAGGCTGCTAGCAGCTTTTATACATTGCCGCGGCATAAAAACAATGGGTGCCACCAGGAAGAGGTTAACCCTTTGGGATTTCACCTCTGCTACCACTGCCATAGGAATCAGCAGAATCCTGGGTGCTAGTTTCTGTTTCTCAGTTGTTCAAAATAAGCAATGGCTTTTTTGTATTAATTGAGCTCCAAACATATTACGATAAAAAATCGTGAAGTTGCCACCCAGAATTAATTGCTTTTTATTTATGTTGATATATCACTCTGAGTATTTTGATACACTGATACGTGCAATAAAATATTTTATTTATAATGTTACCTCTTTTAAAATTGATCACTTCTTGGTGGCTGTATTGGCTTGGCTGAGAAACTTGAGATAATTTAATTGATATTATGTTCTTTTAGAATATGTCTAAACTGCTTAAATCAAACCAAGCTTTAAACAAGTTGCTCTTTTGATTTTCTTTGAAGCCTTTCCCTTTTGAGTGCCACGTGACTTAAGAAATATGGTATGACACTAAAGTATTCTTCACACTTGCTTGATTGAAGAGAAGCTTGAAAATACCAATCCTAGAAGTTCAAAATTAAAGACAAGTAAATTCCCTATTTTTTAGACATTAGATATAAAGCTAGTGACATTGGGGTTTTTTTGAGATCTGCCTCAGAATATGAATTGTCATTAAACTCAGGCATAACAGTTTGAATTTTGGGGCCTTTGATATTTCACAATATATGGATTATACCTCTTGCGGACAAGGTCATACTCAACACAGCTTTTCTCTGGATTCAGCTTAAGTAGAGCCTTAAATGCAAAACCACTTCTGCATATGCTCTTTAGGAACTGAGGCCTTAGTGCTTAGAAGGTGCTATAGTGATTTTACATACTAAGGGCATAAAAATAAAGTTGCAAAAATAAAAAAACCCCAAGTTATGTTGCTACTCAGAATTATTGCTCTATCAAATATTACTGCTATACCAATTTAATTTTTATTATTCAATAATAGGCTTTTGTAAAATATTTGTTTAAAATAAGTACAGGAAGGAAACTTATCAGTGAAATACTCACTATTTTATCATAAAATGAAGCTATGAAGAAGTATTGCATAGTATTTGAGAAATTATTTAGTGCTGATGTAAAACCAAGAAAAATTGTATGTATTTAATATCGATATAGAAATATGTTCCTGGTCTTACATTAATTTTTATTGATTTCAATAAATATCTCATTTCTTGAAAATGCAAATATTGAAATTTTTACTGTTTAGCTGAACCTACTGTTGTTCTATTTTCTACCCTTTCAAAAGAACACTTAAGGACATACTAGAATCCAGTATGATGATAACTTATGTATATACCTACAAGTATCTTTGAAGGAATAAGAGGTGATCTTGGGGAAGTTGCCTGGGCTGTAAAATGAGGCTTCTCTGGAGCAAAGGTGGCAGATGTTGGTTGTGCTGTATGATATTTTCTGATTGGTGAGAGGCTTTTTACATGTTTTTTTTTTTTACAAGGAAATATTTTATCACATTTTTAGCATCTTTGATATACCACTACTGAAATGCATAACTTAAAAACATACCCGACACAATACCTGCTGTGGGACTTGAATGGTTTTTTTCAGAGAATCTGAAAAAATCAGAGCAAATGGTGGGTGGGAACGCACTGATGCCACATCCTTGAACTCCTTTGTGTTTTAAGAACAATGTCTGTTTTAAACAGAACATATATCTTACACAAACCTGGTAGAATTAAAGGGAATAAAAATTAGGAAGATTGTAGAGTTTGCCTGTTGAAGTGGATCTTTTCTTCGGTCTGATGGGTGGCGGTGACAGCAATTTGCCACTGTTTAAAAAGCGAGAGGAACGTAATGTGCGTTTTGGGGTACCGAAGTATGACATTTCCCAATAATCCTGTCATCAGCTCATTTATTGCTTGTGACTTTAAATAGTTCCCTGAGAGCGCAGCGCCAGCACTGCAGAAAAAAAAAATAATAATAGAGAGGGGACTCGTAAAGAAGAAGTCATAAAGTCTGGAGCCGCGGCCAGATTTCCTTTGGAGGGCGAGGTGTGGCCGGGCCGTGCCGGAGGAGCGGCCGCCCTCCCCGCAGAGCCAGCCCCGGGCTGGCCGGGGGCCAGGCCGCCAGACGCCAGCGCCGGGCTCCCAGCGCTGGGAGAGGCCCCGGGCTCCCTCACAATGGCATTATCTGGGGCCAGGCAGCGCCCAGAATCCCGCCACGCTTCCTGCCCGGCCGCACGGAGGCTCCGCCCGGCCCCCGGCCCTGCCGGCACGCTCGGCGGCCCTCAGCGCCCGTCCCGCCTGGAAATGGCCGCAGCCGCCTCTTCCCGGGATTTAGCGGCCCTGCATGCAGTCATGTGTGGTATTTTTAGTGTCTTCTGTCATGATCGACAGCATCGTGAGTCACGCAGGGGAAGGAGAATAAACTTTTACTCCAGGTTCTGAAACGTCGGCAGAGTCTTATAGTTAAAAGAATGAAAATTCTTTAATAATCTAACATTTCTTTTGCAAAAAATGTTGATTTGAAGTATATCTAAAGAGGGCAGAATCCTTAAAATCAATTCTTCTGTTTGGCTTAATTTTTAATATGATATGGTTTTGAGAAATTGTAAGAATCATTTACAATTCTTAAAGTTGTAAATGATTGTATAAAACAGTGAACTCTTTTATAGGTTGGAAAGGCAGAAAACCCACTAAAACAGACCTCTTATTTTGCATAGCATCTTTTAAAAAAAACCCTTCAAGAACAAGTCCAATATTGTCATTCATGCATGTTTCTGACTTGGTTTTGTCTCATACTTTTGACATATATTATGTGCCCACTGCTGGTGAGAAAGAATGTGTTCCCAAATTCTATAAGATGTCTATAAGCAATTACTAACTGAGTTATGAATAGTTAATAAACATTCCTATTCATTTTAATGTAGTAAACTAGTATCTGTTTAGAATTAATGTATTTTAAAAATGAAGTTATTTTAGAAAAAATAGAATAATTATATCTATATAATTTATATATATATATATGTAATTTTATATATATATATATATATGCACGTGTGTGTTTGTACTGTGGTGTGATGGGCCCGGGTCATCCAGTTTCACTGAAATTAGGTATGTGTTTGGCTAAATATCTCCCTAGTGCAATGAGGGAGTAGGCACCATCAATAGTAGTTTAAAAGCTTAACCTCTTACTTTTATTTCTGTACAATGACTGAACCTCATGGCGGAAAGACAGAAATATCTTTCATGCCTACTAGTGCTTAGTCTTAAATATTTCCTTACAAGCAAGGGAATGTCCATTATGTCCATTATGTTAAATGGACTATGGAGAGAGGATAATTCATGTCTAATGAAATACAACACTTTTATTAGGACAGTAGTGGTAGCTTATGTAAGGTCTATAATGTCATCACTGGTGTTGTGCAACTGTGAGATGATAAAGGTATACAAGCCACAAGATTTAAAATGTTCCCTTTTTTTCTCCAAAAAAGAGGCCATTATACCCATCATTCTTACCAGTCAGGGTGGTGCACTCATCACAGGATGAGATGGTTTTGTCTACAGAGTTTGATTCAGATGACATTACTTGGAGGAGGGCAGTTTTGTGTTAACACAGGAAAGTTTAGCAGATGACATCAAGGATCTCATTTTGACATACAAAGGAACAGAAAGAAATTTGTCATGTTTATACACTGCTTAGTGCACATTAGATTTTGTATTTAATTCTTCTGTACTTTGCATTTTTATCTTAAAATGAATAAATGACTGATCTATCTCAGGGAACTTTTAATAGAATTTCAAGTGTAGAAGGTATCCTGATACCAGGAAGACATTTAGTATTTGCCATATAGTTATCATTTGATCACTGGCTAACTCTCTTTACAAAAAGGAAGGATGCAGTGGTTTTTCTGTGGTCTGAGAGTATGACAGTCCCTCCTTGTACTGATTCTCATAGCTAAAAAAATAGGATTCAGATTATTAAGATCAACCTAATAGATACACAATCTATTAGATAGATTGTATAGATATACAAAATGTGCAAGAACACGTTGAGGTACTGTTTGTCCTAAATTGGTGGTGAAAGTCCTGTGGTATTCTATCAGTTATTTCAATGTGACCTTGCTCATCACTTTTATGAATAGGGCTTTTACTAATTTTTCTACAGGACCTGCAGTAGGACTAATAAGATTTTTTTAAGATTAAAAAAAAATAATTTGACTATAATTTTCCACAGTCTAGTTGGCTGAGCGCTTAGAATGAATAAAGTACAGAGAAATAGTTTCTTCAGTGGATACATTTTAGTTATGCAATTGTCTTGATATAGAAATGAAGACCTTAAATTAATCAGGAGTCTTCACATGTGTTGCTGGTTTACTGAGAAATCTTTCTTGCATTTGGATCTCTACATCTCCCATCTGTACAAAGGCAACTGTACTTTTAGAATCATATGCATGTCAATAAAATCAGTCCCTCCAGCTTGGTTTAAGTTAATTTTACTAATAAAAGGAAAAAATTCACCATTTTCACACAAGAATTTTGTTAGGAAATTCTTTCACACACTGTTACTGGTGGAGGTGCAGTTTCTGCTCTGTTATTTTTGCCCTCTCCATCAGACCACCTAGTCCCCTGTTCTGAATTGCCAATTTGAATGTTACTTTTTTCTGCAGGTTTCAGCACAAAAATTAGAAGTGTTTATAACTACCATAATATTGGATACAAGGAAACATTTTCCATAAAGAATTTATCCAAGCCAAAATTCCACATATTTTTATTTGTTTTCTGAAAAGTGTCTAAAATATTATCTGAAAGTAATAGAATAATGTGAAAATATTAACTGGAAAACAGTTCATAAAGTCACATCGATGGCTGCTTCTTGCTCACTGGATAACACACAGCAGATGTATGATTCTTTCCCTTGCTTATGTTTGGCATAATTTTGTTGGGGTTTTTTTCAGTATGAAGACTTATAATGCTTCTTTTCTGAAATGAAGACTTGAAGAGAACTGATTCACTGGTCTGTGAAATTCTTCCCTCTTGAATTTATGTGAGTGTACCTGTCTTATCTAGGCATAAACTCCAACTGTAGGTGTATAGATAATTGTCTTAGTGCCTTGTCATATGAATGGCATTCTGAAAGAATAAATATATGACTGATATCAAAGTCATATTTCCAAGATCTATAGAAAAAATACCTGTGGGACATGAAGGGGAAGCCATATGTATCTGAATAATTAACATACACTGATCTTTTGTTAACATACATTTTCTTTTGTTCCATCTGCAGAGTCCATTGCAATTTGTGAATTGTACTTATTACTCCATCCCTTTCTTCTGTCTATATATTTTGTTACATTTAGCTGTTTCTGAAGATGGCATGTTTGTTCATTTAAATGTACTGAAGCTTATTTTCATGTTGTCAGTTTGGGAATTGATAACACAGGATTCAGTCACTGCTTACCTGGAAGCTTAGTCTTAGCAGCTGATTTTAAAATTTGTGTTATTGGACTGTATTGATACCTCTCTTATGCTGTTTTAAACTGATTCTTGTCTTTCAACACAAGCAAGAGTTACATTTTGATTATCATGCAGATGCATGTTCTGACTGCCTTTATCCCTATATAATATTCACATATTATATTTTCTAATGCATTTGGTTTAAATATTTAGCTAGGAATAAAGGGCAATATTTAGCTAGGAATAAAGGCCATTAGAACTGACAGCTCCATGTGATATGCTAGAGCTGATCTGAGGTTTATGCAAGCTTAGTTTTTGCAGGACTGGATAAACAGAAGTGGAGAAAAGGAAGGGGGAAAGAAGGACATGGAGGTATCAATGAAGACTTTGAAACTCTGGATAGGGAAAATAATAATAATTTCAGATGAGAAGGGTAAGGGATCAGCTGATGTTTCAGAGAATGCGAATAAAGACAGGTCTGAGAAAGTGGGTTTCAGGGGGCTGTCAAAGATTTGGGCAGAATACAGACAGATACACTTCTCTCCTGGTCTCATTCTGCTGAAACACAGGATCTTTACCTTTTTAACCCCTGCATGACTTTTCCTTCTGTTGGCCCTGACTTCCTGGGCTGCTGGAAAGAAGTAATAGAAGAAAGAAGAAAGTGGAAAGAAGAAAAGACTCCTAATGTGAGGAAAAAGTAATAATATTTTTGAATTCTTGCTTATACCTGCATAGTGAGCACTTCAGCAGCTGTTCTAAAAGTGGTCAGACTTTGTGTATCCCACCTGCATGTTGTCCTTGGTACTACTGCAGACAGCACTGGGCTGTAAATTTTCACAAAGATTTCCACAAACATGTTGAAATCATTAGTCATTAGAATAATGACTTTTAGTCTAAAAGGAAGACCTTATACCCTCCCCTGAGCTACTGAATGTGTGTGATTGTCAGAACCTTTACAGACATGAGAATCACTCACTTTTAAAGTCAAATCAGGAAGGGAAGTGATCAGACATTACTATTTTCCGTCACTTAGGAGTTGAAAAATTTTAGTGAGAAATTGCAGGAATTCAGGAATTTTATTTTTGGGGGTTAGGGTTAGATTTAATTTTTTTCAGGAAAATAATAAAACAAGAAAAAAATAGTTATGCAGTTCTTGTGAGAAGAACTGTTGCAAACTATTTAGTTTGTCAATTTTGTGGTATTTTGATGTTTGTGAGGCCTCCTGTTTTCATGCTACTTCCCATATCCAGGTCAAGGACAGTCATAAAGGGCAGTCTTCACATGATTGTTGAAGTCACTTTAAGATGATTCCAGCATTTAACCAGTGTCTGACTAAGTTATTATTATAAACACATCACTATAAATTAAGATGAGAAAGAATGAGGGAATAAAGGGAAGAGGAAATGACTGAACTCGTATTTCTGAAAATGCTCTAATAAAACAATTCTCAATGTGATGGAATTCTTGAAACTACTTTGAAATCCCTACTCCAGATTTATCTCTAGTGAAAATCTGAACTTGGTAGTGTCCCGTTATATGTGAATTTGGCCAGGAGCTTTAAACAAATCCATTTCATACCTCCACCCTTTCCTCTGAAATGTCCCTCCTTAAAATACACCACTTGCAAAAGACTCATAGTGTTCAGTTACCATGAAGAGATTTGTTTGTCAGTTTAGTAACTGATCATCTAAACACAGCACATGGTAAGATTAAAAATAAACCAACATAGCACTTGGACTATAATAGTTAGTCATTTCCGATCAACCTTTCCGTAAATATATGTTTATTTTATGTTTTGCTTCTTGGACTGTGCATGTAAATACAATGTGTGTTGCAATTAGGTTATAAGTTTTGGGAAATGGCAGTTTTCTTTTCAACCATTCATTGCTTTATGAAGCACTAAATTGAAGTTATTATTTACTGAAATTGTTTGAAAGAATAGTAAAAAACTGAAAGCTACACAAAAACTTTCAACAATGTCTTCTTTGAAAGGGTTTGGAGTTTTTGGTGGAGAAGAAGGGAAATTTGGATTAGATGTATGGAAGAAATATTTGCTGTGAGGGTCATGAGGCACAGGCTGCCCAGGAAGGTGGTGGATGCCCATGCCTGGAAATGTGCAAGGCCAGGTTGGATAAAGCCCTGAGCAGCCTGGACTAGTGGGAGGTGTCTCTGCCCGTGGCAGGGACTGGATGATCTTTAAGGTCCCTTCCACCCCCTTAACATTCTATGATTATGTCTTCAGTCTCCCAGATATTTTCAGAACCTGAAATGGAGAGCAGATGAGGGAAGGGAGTTCAGACCTGAGGCTTTTGAGCCTCTGTGAAACAGAGCATTTTAAATATTTTATTTCTGTGGGCATGTATCTATAAAGAAGAATATGTGTCATAGCTGAGGGACATTTTATTCCTTAAGAATTACTGCTTTCTACCTTTGTAAACCGTGTCAAATCTTGTTCAACTTTAGTGGAGTTTTTTATAAGGTAGCATTTCTTAATCACTGTCAATAAGTTCCTGCCTTCTGTAGTACTACTGTAAGTAAGCTACCAATGTCTACACTAAAATTGAGCCTGTTAGTTGCCTTAAAATTTTTAAATTAACAAATGCAAACAAACACATTCAATTGCAACTTTAGATTAGTAATGCCACGGATACATTTTCAGGTTCATTGGGTACGTTGTATCTGTAACAATTGTAATGCAATTGTTATCCTAGAGTCTATTTTTCAAAATCAATAAATTTGTCACATGTGGAAAAGAATGAGTGCAAACCAGAAAAATCTGGTAGAATTAGACCCATTAAATTTTTTTAAAGATCTAGTTGGAAAAACAACATTTACATAGTAACGGGAAATGTCTCTTATTTCGTGCACAATGTTATGGATACTTAAAACCTGAAGGGAGAATAGTACTTTAATAAAACTTTTGCTATTAATAGTAAGTTTCTCTCTTCTTACATTTCAGCTTTAAATAAGAATGTAGTAATAGGAAGTAATGAAAAATCCAACCAGCTACTTTGAAGAGTTTATAGAGTTGAGGTGATGATGAGTGTTAGACAGATAAGAAAATTCAGCACAAGATCGAGACAGAGATGGACAAATGCCAAGATAAACCAGTAACATTATACAGAGATAATATATCACTTTTTTCATAGATCTACACTTATTCACCTTGGGATACTCCCAATTATTTTTAGGACCTTACTCATTTCCTAGATGACAGATTAGAGATGTTACATTGTCAAGTCCTTGTGACTAGTGAAGGAAAGTTATGGAAAACCCCTGTGTCCTTCTGCTGTCTTTAATCTCCTAGAGAATAACTGTCATGTCTCCAGACTTCCAGTCTGAGGCCAAGAAATGTCCAGCATTTGAAGTCAAATTAAATAGGTTTGTCCCTGCAAGAGTCACAGTAAATGCACTAAAGACCTTGCATGAAATAGGATTTGGAAAAGGCCATGCAGATACTGTTTGCTATTCTTAGTAAGCAAGGTGATTGCATGGTTCAACTTTCACCTTTAAACCAGAAATCGTAATAGCTGACCTTGAACAAAATAATCTCATCACCAAAAATATGCTATTGTAACAATAATGTAGTTTTTTACAGCTACATTTAAAAAGGCAAATTCACTTACAAACAGATTACATCATCTGCTCCTCAATTTCATCTCTAGAGCTAAAGGAAATTTGACAAAGGAGTTGAAATCTCTTTGTTTATGTTTGGAAAGTAAATTTCTGCAAAAATATGAGTAAGAATCTGAAAATGAAATATTGAATAGATATACAACTTGAAACAATTCTTTGGAAGAAGAGTAGTGTTGATTAAGGAACATCTACTGAAAACTTCAGTACATTCTCAAAAGAAAAATATCAATCTGAATTTATATTTTAGGCTTTTTATGTGGAGACCTAGATGTCTGCAGCACTGAAATGCCCCTTATTTTTAATACCATTCATGCAAACAACTCAACTGCTTTTCAGAAGGATTTTGCTCAATATTTCAAAGCAGCCTTCAGCACATCTATCCTGCATAGGACAGATGCTGTTACTTTCTGGGGTTTGTAAAGTGCTAAGCATTTTACAGAAATTTACAGAGCTGGCAGTCTCACTCACTTCAGATGTGACAGAAAAGAAAGCAGTAAACAAAAGAGGGGAAGGAACTTTGGAGGATGTGATTATAAGATGCAGTAATGCAGGAAAATGCTTGACCGTGGCACTGAAGTAATAAAACATTGCAAATCAAAACTCATATGTGCATGAAGATAAATTTATTTTTTAATGTGTGTGAAAGACACACACATTGTGTCTTTTGGGATTTTTGAAAATAAAAATCCTCACCTTAACCTTTTAATTGATTACTCTCCTGTATGAAAAGTGGCAGTTGAAAAAAATCAAAAAGCTGTTTGATAGATGGAAGTCCCTATGTTCTTTGTGAAATAACAGACTGCGAAGAAGGGGAGTGAGAAACAGAAATATGTAATACAAAAAGGGAAAAGGAGATAGAAAAGGAGATATTTCTACTTTACCTTCTCAGTAGCCTGATGTAATTTGTCCCATAAGAAGCAGATCTTGCAGGATCTTTCTGCTAATGAGTCATATTGACATTATGAGGGTTATTTTTAATAATTTTGAAAGCTCTCTCACAGGGAAGGCTTTGGTTTTCCACTATGAATTGATAGTTGGATCAGAATTTTCCAAATCACTGTACAATACACCCCAAAAACTTACCTGCATCAGCAATGATGTGGATAAAAATGTTAATATTTTGTTATTTTGATAGAAAGCCTTTCTTTTACTTGACACACTGAAAGTTTTCCTCTATGACACTCCAGTCAAAACATTGCACACTGTAAGAATGTTGCAGGCACTTCAGGGATAAGAGGGCTTTTTACTTTTTAAGAAATAGTTTTGCTTGATTTTGTGAAAAATTCTCTTTTACAGCACATGCATTTTAGACCGACTTGTGGTCTGTTAAAGGTTAAGAAAAATGCTGTTCTTAAAAGTATTATTTTTCCCTTTTATGGATGAGCACCAGGCTTTAAGACATCAGTGTAAATAGAGTTTCCTGTTCCAGGGAAGTTTGGCTACTGCAGGAGCCCAAAGGTCCTTTGGGAAAAGCTTGATAGGAACTATGAGTTGAATGTGACCTGAGGCTCCAGGAACCGAAGAGCCAGAACTGAGGGAAACACATTTCACAGCCCTTTTGTGCAATCCTAAGTCCCAAAAGCACTTCTGGGAAAGTAAACCCTTCATCATACACACAGCATTTCTTGCTAGATGAGTTCTTATGCCGATGGCTTTTAGAAATCATTCTGTTATCAGTAGATCTGTGACTTCTTTCCTTGAAGCTTGCTGTATCTTCAAAAACATCAGCAGATTTGCAGAAATGCTGAGAAGAAATAGGGATGCTGAGCATTTCTCCATGGCTGGTAGGCATCATGCAGTATCCAATCCAAACTGCAGTTTTGCACTCAACACTTTTAGAAATTTTCTGAAGGAAGTAAACTTCAATTCCTACATGCATTCTGTTCCATTAGAAATGCTAATTTGTCAGAACTATTTTGTTTTTTATTCAGAACTCAGTGTGGCATTTTTTTCTCCTCCTTTTCTCTCCCTCTCCCATTTACAGCTGGGCAGAATTCGTATGTGTGAAGAAGGAAGGAGCAAAGCAAGAGGATTTACTGTGATGCAGAGCAACCACCCTACTTCTATGTTAACAAGGTTACTTGTGTGAATATCACTTGGCTGCTGCATTTCTTTCTTCACTAGACCAAGTTTTAATTGGAACTCTGCCACAGATTTTCCAATATGACATGAGATGAATCATACAATCTCAAACTCTACCCTTTATAATTTTAAAAGCAGTGATAACTCTCAGTGAGTTGTGTTGTTTTGCTTTGTGTTGTTTTGTTTTGTTTTGCTGGATGTGTTATGGAAAACAAAGGCATTATCCCCTGCCTCTGAAAGTACTGCTGTAATGCAAATAATTGAAACATTAAAATAACTTGGAATATTTGAGGAGCTACACTCAATTGTTTATTTAGTGTTTCCATTTGTTTTCTTAGTACTGGTTTCTTTCTTTTAGCATCATCAAAAATAATGGTTTAAAAATTAATTAACATATTTTAAAAACTCAAAATATATTTTGAAAAAAATAAAAGCAGATAAATTACATTAATTGAAAGGATTGGAATGAAGTAATGTGTTCCAGCTTTTCTTCATAACCACTCTGTATTGCAAGAAGCTGGCCTTTGGAAATCTGGAGAATAACTTGCATAATTAGAAATTAATTCTGTTAGATTACCTCACATTTATAATGCTGAAATTAAACAATCATTCTTTTTTTGTGACCTAAACTTTAAAAAATAATGTTCTTTCTCATTCTCCAAACTTTGGGGATGTTAGGCAGTTTTCTATAAGGGTTATTCATGTGAAGAAAAACATTGGGCGTGTGCTTTCCAAAGACCTCAGTAAATCAACAAAGCTATACATAGCCCAGTCTGATGTAGTTACCAGCTGATATTTCTGCAAAGACACTCGAAATGAGAGAGGAAATTCCAAACTTCCTTATTATTCCAACATGCTGAGCTTGCTAGTCAATAAAAGATTTCCAAGTTTTATTTAGTATATTGGTGGCATTTGGCTGGTTCCAGTGGCAGGTATCCTTTGTTTCCTATCCCTTGTTAGCTATTAACTTTTCATTGGAATTGCATTTCTGAAATTTTTATTATATGAGATATAGCAATCAAGCTATTTCCATTTAAGCATCCCAGCTACATCCTCTTTTGCCTGTTAGCAGGCAGAACTAAAACTATTATATGAAATACTGCTTTCTTTTCCTGTTGGCAGGAGGCAGTATTACAAAAATAGTGTCATGGAGAGTGTGTCTCTTTTGTGGATGGCATTTGGAGACCTCTGCTTTTTGTTTTATTAAAGGATACTGAATGTAGAAGGGACCATTAATCCTAAATGTTGAATATCTTTAGATTTCTCAGTTCAAGCTTTTATTCGTGTCATCTTAAGTCAGTCAGCTTCTGCAAACCCAGGCAATCTGAGGTGAAGAATAATGAAAAAAGAGAAGCAAGCCAGACTGATGGGAAAGAAATGTGGTTAGTAATTTAACAAAAAACCTCTTTTGGTACAATGGGGAATTAAACAAAAGAAAAATGAATATACTCATGCTAGTGATTAGAAGAGTTGTGTGATTAAAAATCTCCCCTTTGACTAGAATGGGCATATATTTAAACAAAGTAAGAAATATCATCCTATTTCTAACACACAAGAAGGACACAGCTGAGGAAATATGTTAAATAATCCACATGGATGTGGCTAAAATGTCATAGAAAAGCAACAGGCAAAGAGTGATTAATAGATAGTGGAGCAGACCCTCTAAGAGAAATTTAGTGGAAGACTGTCTCTTACCTGGAAGGAAAACAATTGTATAAATAAATTTGATATTTAGCTCTCACCTCTGCTCTCTGGGGTGCAATTTTCAGCTCTGTGCTGGGGCAGGGTATCAGCACATTCCCAGCTGTGTACCTGTCAGCCAAGCACAGGCACCTTTTGCATCCTTTTTTTTTCCTTGCTTAGTAGATGTGACTCCATTTTAAAAACAAACTTGTTTTATTTAGTGCATCAATTTAGTGCATCATTTATTTAGTACATCATTTTTATGTTTTATTTAGTGCTGTGTTAGCAGCACCTTGAACTCAAATTAAGATTTTGAGATAAGAGGGTTAGGATCTATTAGAAGACGTGGAATGGTATTGACAGAATTTTCCCTTCAAAAATGCAGAGACAGTTTAATTTTCCAGACATGAAAACATCCTAGAATTGTTGTCATGGCAAAAATTAAAGGCTCTGTAAGTTAACAGTTGGATTCTTCTTGTTGACTTATCCTGTGGATAGCTCATTTTCATTTCCTTTTATTTTATTCCTCCTCAGATTTAAAAGCAAAACATTCCTTTTCTATTTTGTCAGAAAAGAAGAGCAGTTGGTACTTTTGTGGTAAGTTTTGATGTTATTGATATAGGTGCTCCAAAATAAACAGCAAATTCCTGAAGTTGGAAGTTTTTCAGGATTCTGTGTATGCATTGCAATCCTGAATAAAAACATGTTTGGCTAAATCTGCTTATCTTTTATGCAGATAGTCTGGTTGGAATTGCTGTACAGCATTGTTGCCAGGTATTTCTGAAGGAGGAATGTACATATATTGTTCATAAACTCTCTGGATTAAATTTCAGTAATCTCTCACTTAACCTTAGGAAAGTTCTTTATCGGAAAATCATACCAACTATAAAGCTTGTCAGAGTTCAAGAAGGCAGCATTTGATCATGGGGGTGCAATTTAAAAGCTTTTCATGACAGTGTGTGTGTTAGAGTATAACATTTATTGAAACAGAGCTGAAA
Source organism: Melospiza georgiana (assembly GCF_028018845.1). Lineage (NCBI taxonomy): Eukaryota > Metazoa > Chordata > Aves > Passeriformes > Passerellidae > Melospiza > Melospiza georgiana. The sequence goes on from NC_080430.1 coordinate 115,544,293, forward strand.
GACTTCTGCAGAGAGTCTTGACCTGTCGGGTTTCTTGATACTTGCAGAAAATATTTTCTGTTTGTATAACCCTGTGATTTCTACTCCTTAAACAGAATCTTCTGTAAACTTCTCCTGTATTAACACCTACTAGAAAATAAATCCTGTGGATTTTTTACTGTTCCATTTTCACACTCTTTTTTGTAAATTACCAAATACTTCATGTTGTTCTTGGTCATAGCTCCAGGGAAAGGGTGTTTGAGCATAACAGCCCATAAAATGAAACTATGTATTCCCTGCTCTGGCTCACCATGGTACTCCTGCAGATTGAGAGAAATTAGCCATGTCCTTTAACAACTATTACTGGGAATTAATCTTCTACATTTCATTGTCTGGGACACTGAGCTCCCTTCACTCCTTCAAAGATGCTGTGTGTGTTTTCTTATTCCCATATTGGTGTAAAATAAACAAAATTCTATAAATGTGCTGTTTCAATGTCAGTTTCAACAATAGCTGTTGTGTATTTGAGATATTCTTTGCAGTCAAACTCATCACTGACATGATTCCAAATATCTGAGGGTAGTAACTGAAATAAAATTCAAACATAAAGTCATAGGATTTGGCCAAAGCCATGTTTTTATGTAGACTGTGGCACTTTAGCAAGTGGAAAAAGCAATGACTGATGCTGTGAATGTACCTGCCTAAGCATAGCAGTGAGCTGTTAAGACTACAACTATTACCAGATTTTTTTTTTAATTGCTGCACTCACAAATATTTGGAAGCATTCTTGGTGTACTCTGGGTAAAAAAAAATACCCCCAAAACCCCCAAATAAAAACAAAAACAAAATACCACCCAAAACAAAACAAAAAACCCACAAAACACCAAAAAGACCCCAAAAAGCAACCCACAACACAAAGACCCCAAACAAAAACAACAACAAAAAACCCCAAACAAATCTCCTTGGTTTTAAGAGAACTGAAAATTCTCCCTAGAAATTTCTATACAGTCTATCAAGTTGGTATCCTTTCAAAATAGTCAACAACATCCTGAATGCCACTATCATCTTCCATCATACTTATTCCTATTCATCCATCTTCTGAAAAATTAGATTTTTTCCAATTTAGTTAAATCATCACAGGCCACTTTTTTTTGGATTCCTCTAATTATGGGAAGCATGAGAAAGCTGACCTTCCCTTTCCTCACCCTCTTCATTGTACATCAGAAGCTGGTATTTTTGTCTGTTGCAGTTCAGACAATGTCAAAGTGGAGAGGATCAAAAAAAAAGAAAAAGAAACAATAACTGGGGCTGTCTGCCCATCCTTCCACTGTGTGAACAGGGAGGGTCTGAGTCAGTGCTTTCCATGGGACAGGATTCCATCAAGACTTAACACACTAAAAAAAAATTGTTTTGATACCTCAGTAAATGGTGTGATTTTGTGGGGGAGACTTTTAGAAGTGCTTCTCAGTTGTGCATTACTGTACATAGAACTGGTACCAGTGAAAGGAATATTTTTAAGTGCAGATACTAATGCAAATGAGGCTTTGGCTACTAATATTCAGATTCATAGACACAGTTTTAGAGTCTTATTTTAAAAAGTTGGCTGATAGATCTGGACATATTTTTTAGTGCTGTGAGTTTCTCATTAAATGAATTTCCATAGTGTTATTTACTTTGTTAGCTATTGTTCTGTATTTAATGTCTATGGCTGTTCATCTTGGAAAGAGGGATGCACTACTTGAGCAGAAAAATGGTACCTCTTTACCAAAATTCTTAATAACATGAAAACTAATTTTACTGTTATTTTACCATTTGATGATAATCAGGCTTTTTGAGAGGTGTTGTGTCTGTGACTCAGTATGATTGCATCTTTTCATTACTTTGCTGAGAATTTTTTTAACTGTTCCAAAATGTGTGTTTAAAATGGTAGTTATACATTAAGGTATAAGGTAACTTCAAAGACAGCTTTAAGAAACACAGGTTTAAATTTTCTTTATCTCTGACACAAAGTTTATTTGTTGGTTCTGAAGGAATTAAATTGATAAATGCAGTGCTCAGGTAGCACCCTGTGACATTTTAACCCGGGTTCAAAGCTTCTCTTGTGGTTCAGCTCCCTCAAAGGACCTTTGATGTTCTTACATTCATTCACCCCTCATTTGCTATTGTCTTAAGTATTTACTTTCTGGAGTTTGTTTAGGAAAGGTATTCTAGGATGTAGCAGTGTATCTTAAAACAAAACTATGGTAGGATAGAGATGCTTACAGAGATGTTACTTACCTGTCACCTGTCAGGTACTTACATATAAATTGCAAGGTCAATACAAAACCTGTATCATTCTGAATTATTAAATGGGAGGAAAAGCTGTATATTTCCTTGAAAGATATTTCTGTCATTTTCTCTTTGGGATGGTTTTCAAATTTGAGTATTGGTTTTAACTGTTTTCACTTCAATGATAAAATTAGAAAAAAAATCCTTGAAACTCATTTGAAAAATAAAGTTTTCAGAATACACTTACTTTGTGTTGCCCTTATAACTTAAAATATTCAGGGTTTTTTCTGCTCTGTTCACTGGAAATACTAAGTTCCTCACGAGGCACTTGATATCAAAGCTGACTGGAACATCTGCCTTATCTTTATTGCAAGGCTGACCAATGGGACTAACGTACATTATGCCTGAGGTTTAAAATTAAACTAGGAAGAAGTAGCATGACCAGAGCATGCAATGCAAAATCAGAACTGGACAGTTACAATGTTTTCTCAAGGGGAATACTGCCAAGAGATTGTTTACCTAATTCCTGGGTATAAAATCTATTTATTCTGTTTTATTTTAGAAATGTTCCTTTTCCAATCCCTAAATGAACAAGGCTGTATTATGATATTGAAATAGTAAAGTAAGGATTTAAATATAAAGGAAGAAAAGTTAGCAAGTTCTAAAAGGAAAGATAAATCTTAGCATAAATTTTCATTTTGGATTTCACTGAGAAGACTAAAGGCTAGAGGGAGCTTCAGGGGCTGACTAGGTTGCCCCTCACAGGTTGCTCAGACAGGCTGTGCAGTCTCTGTCCTGAGCTGGCTCTGGGTGGCTCTGCTCCAACAGGAGGGTTGGACCAGATGCTCTCCAGAGGCCCCATCCAGCCTCAACCAGTCTGTGATTCTGTGACCTGAAGCAAAATCAGTTGTGGATGTGCCATTTTTAACAAATATTTGCCAGCTTGATTTTAAAATGTATTTGATCTCTGTTTATAAAAACTGGAATGCTTTATCCATAGGCAATATATTCCAACACTTCCCTGTCTTCAGCTTCTTCGAAACATTTTTCTTATCATTATAGCTAATTTTTTCTTAATGCAGGTTAGCTCTGTAATGATTTTCTGTCCTACCCTCAGTGGATATTAATCTAAGCTGAATCAACTGTCTAGGGAGGTGAGAACTCTTGTCTATCTGAAGGTTGCTTCAGAGGCTGGAGAGAACATGCATGGCTACCTAGCCCAGTGTGGTGGCTTTTTTCTCTTCCTTTCAGCAGCATGATGTTCTTGGCTGATATTTACCTGTCATCTACAATTACCCCTCAAGACTGTTTTTTTTTTGTGATTGCTTCTAACTTATGTGTTCCTCATCTTTCATATAGATTATTCCAGCCTTACTAAAATACCTTGAATTTGTTCATGTTGAGTTTTATCTTACCATGTTTAGGCCATCTGTGTAAATTTCAAGATAATTTTAATTAGTCATGTTCTTGAAATTTCCTTATGCTCCTCCTCACTTTCTGGAAGTAAGTTTAATAAGTATAAAACCTCTTGAATCAGCTTGGGAAAAGTTTATTTTTACAACTGGTTGATCCATATAAAACTTTAGTCTAAAAATCCTTCCAATTTTGATAGTGAACCACTGATAAACAATCTGATTTTTTTTGGCAAAAAAAATATGTCTAAAAATTTACTGCTGAAATTCTTCTCTATGTAAATTTTGCTATTGAGGATAAAAGATATCTGTGAAACTTAGTGCAGACAACATATGTATCTCTAATTACTATACTTATTAATAGAGGAAGTATTCAACATTTCTATGCAAATTTTATGTAAAGAACACTTTATACGTAGTTGTATGTAGTTGTTGCTCTGAAGGGGATATAACTGTAGTCTAGTAATTCACAACTGGAATTACCCAGAGGTTATAAATGCAAGATAAAAAAAAAATGACACCTTTTTTTTTCTTGGGCGTTCCTCCTACTTATCATTAACAAACTATTTCAAATCCCTTAATTAAGAGCCTGAAGTAAGGCAGTATGAAGTCACTGTGTAAACAAAACCATAAGGAGCCAAAAGAAATTATCTAAATTGAAATTTCACCCATACTTACTCAGCAGTACTTAGACAGCAGTAGTAGTGTAACTACAAAAACTGAGATGACTAATCATTATTTTCTGGTTTGCTTTTCTTGTAATTAGAGATGTTGGTACAGTTTTAAAATCAGTCTTCAGCTTGCCATCATGCTTTTTGTAGTGAAAATAATGGAAAAAATAGGTACACTAGTACTGGTTGTGTTGTCAAATGTAGCACATAGTAAGTAGTGATTTATATCCTATAGCGTAGATATAAAATATAATGCCATCTTTATTCCATGTACGTTGTTTGCAACTTAGCAGTTTTCTAGCCTCAATATGGAAAAAGGAAATTAGGCTTAAAAGAAAGGAGAGTTAAGCTGCAGTTCCAGAACAGCTCACAGGGTGCTCAGTGGAAGTGAAGGTTTGGGTTCCTCATGACTCAGTTTCTTTTGGACTATTGATTTACCCTTTTCCCAATTGTCTGTAACCAACCTGTTATTGCTAATCCCTGACCAGGCACCCTACCAAAGACAAATCCGCTAAAGACTCCTAATGATGCTCTGATTCTGCCAGAGCTTTAACAGGAATGTGGGAGAAAGGGAGCCTAAAGGCAGTCCCTTTTAGCTCAGCATGGAACTATGCTTAAAATTGGAGAAGAGAAAGGGACAGGCACATGATCCATGGCTGCCTTCTGCTCTGTTGTGACTCTGGACAAGTTAGCTAGAACATTTGTTTGTCCTGAATTCCCAAAGATCCAGAATAGTGTTAGTAATGCTGACATATCCTTGTAAAGCACTTGTTGGTTGAAAAATAGTATTTAAATGCCCTTTGGAGTGAGATGATATATAAAAAAGCTGGGTTAGAAACAAAAGACATGAATCCTTTTTTTATTAATGTCTTAGTTACAAGGTAAGAGCAGTAAGCAAAGGCTTGATAAACCACTTCTAGTTGATCAGTGTTTCAGTCACATGGGAATTCTCAAGGAGTGTTGTGTCTCCTTGAGTCTTGCTTTAATTTTTAATGTAATGGCCATTTGACTTGTGACAGAGTTGAAGCTGCAGCTGTTTCTGTGATCTTGGTCTGCTCAGTTGTAGTCCCTTGAAAATCTTCTGAAATGGTAGAAATCAGCTTCTTCCTTCCTGTATAATTTTTCAGTTACACTTGCAGTTATTCCATGGAACTGAGGTGTGACCAGAGCTCTTCCTCTTAGGCTTACCAGAAAAAGGACTTAAATACTTGAAATCGAGAACTTTGGGTTTTTAATATTTTGTTGTTGTGAAATTTATAGAATTAATTTTGATTTGTTACTTTCTGGAGAGTCATCTTAATACTGTTAACCTAACATCTAACCCTTCTTTAAAGATTCAAGCTGGTTATCCAATTTTAATTATTTTTACCAGAACAGTGGATAATAATTAGTTCTTGAAAGAAAATTTTCCCTAGTGAATGTATTACACTTGTAAAACAACTAGGATACATATATTGATTCTGGCTGGAAATTCAAAATGCAACCTTGAACACTTTGTGATCTTCTCAGTGGAATGTTCAAACTACTTTTGGTGCCAAGTGCTGTATTTAATCCACATTATTATTTAAATTCTTTCTGTTAAAATATATTAAATTAATTAGTGACTAAGTTATATCACTGGTATTTGCAGAGATGGATAAGTATTTTTTCACAGTATCTCCATCAAATTTTGTCATACAAGAATGTCTTTCTACTCACCTATTTCAGTATTTTTGGACAGATTCTGACCTACAACTCTAAAAATAATTTCTTTAACGCAAAGTTATTCTGTGCATGAAATCACATTAAATACATGTGAACCTATAAACTCTTGTTGTGGGGGTAAAGATGAGCAATAATCTCATTTGTGAAAGCTGCCAATAATCAGCAATCTGTGTATTTGTCTTTATAACAAAAAATTTGTTTTAATCCTAATTAATTATATATCTTGGATGTCTGTATACTTCAGTAGTACATTAGAAGTTTTTGTAAGCTGTGTCATTGCAGCTATCTAAACACTCACTGTTTATAGCACTATTCTAAAAGCCCTGTTAGTCTTTTGCTATAGTACTATAACAAAAAATACATATCCTATACCTCTTCTGGTCACTATGATTGTAATCCAATCAATTCAACATGTAAAAATACACCTGTAGTAAGATGGGAAAGTGTTTTGTCAAAGGCTGTGCATGAAATCTTTTGTTTCAAAGAGCATCTGAACCTGTATCACAATCAACCAGTTTTCAAATACAGATTTCTCTAATTTCTATTTTATTGAAAATCACTAGCAGAGGAAAAATGGGTGTGAGTAATTTTTCTCTTTAGATAATAATTCATGCTTACTAATCATTTAGAGGTAAATGATTAGAGGTAAACTTCTGTGAGCAGAAGTAGTTGCCAAGGAAATTTTGAAACAGGAAATTTGAAATTTCATGTTGAGACAGTGACACAAAAGGCCGTGGTTTATAAAGACATGTATAAAATCAGAAATCATGCCAGCAAAAGATCTGTAACAGAATTCTTTATTTTAAAGACTGCCTGTGGAATATTTTACCATTTTGTGTGTGCTTAACACTAAGAGCTCTTCTGAACCAAAAAGCTGTATGCACCTGACAAAGGGATTTCCAGATTCCATACTCATTCCCAAATGTAATTGAGTATGTCAATATCTTTATTTTGTCTTCTTGTTTCAACCTCAGATTAACTTGGTACAGTGAAGTTCTGGTAGGCTGGTGTCTAGCCAGTGCTGTGTTGAGATTCAGATTCATTATCTATGATGGACCAGTGAGTCCCCATTAATGTGGAACCTTTCCAAAAACAGGTGATAGACCCAGCCTGAGTTCTGTAATCTAACCTTCAAATAAAAATCAGCTGGCTGTATTCAGCATGTTTCTGAAGATACAGACTGCAAAGAAAATTCTGAGAATTAGTTTAAAAAAGAAATTGTGCAGCTATTAATTAGCAACTTATGTAGTATAATTACTTACCCAGATCAAATTCTTGTTGCTTGGATTTTGCTATTGAATTAGTCTGACAAGTGGCAAAAAATGTGTGGCTTCACTATTGCAAACCTGAAAGGGAAATTTTAAAAGTGACTGCACCAACAAATATGCCTTCCATGGAAGGCAATAATCAATGGGGCTTGATTTTTACTTATCAGTAGTTCAGGTCTGTGGCATCTACTGAGTGCTGCCTCACAGTATCTGTGAAAAGTGCAGAGGAATTGCATTAATCAGTATTTAGGAAACAAACATAAACACAGAAGACTCCAGAAGCAAAAGTAGTAACTTAATAATATCTCATGATATTAAGGAAAGGAAAAGACAGATATCAGAAGGTATGAAACTGTAGATAATCTTCTAGTGCCAGAAGCACGTGCTTACTGATGTAAGTATGTCTTCACTAGCAAGATTTTCCTGTTTGGATAGGCAGCAGGGGAGTTTTGCTGCTACACAGATCTTCTGTTTACCTGGCTAAAGATTAAAAAAAAAAAAACTAACAAAATCCCAAACCAAAAAATCAAACCACCCATCAACACAAAAAAATCCCCACTTTTACAGTTCTGCTAGGTTCTGACAGCTGCCAAGGGATATCTCTATCATGCCCTGTTCCAAACATTGTGTGCACACAGTCTGGCCCTGGAAGGAGCTGCAGGTCCTTCCTGATCAGGACATGTTCCAGTGTTAGCTATGAGCTCAGACTTTATTCTGTGCTTAGTTGAAATGCAAATTATATTACTTAAGCTTTAAACTTGGACTTTAAAGTATGTATGAGGTACACTAATATATTAGAAGGCTGATTCTCCCCTTGAGGAAAGGTAAAGTGAGAAGGGTCTGTCTTTGAAAAAAACTTTATTTTTCTATTGAAAAAGCAATAGTTTTCTTGCAAGAACCTGGCTTAAAGTGTTCAATGGCAATATATCACAAATGCAGTCTAACAAATAATAACAAGAAGCTTACCTAGGACAGTATAAAATCACCTCTGTCAGTGACATGCTGCAGATACATAACTGTTTTCTCCCGGACACATTCCATTTGAAACTCCAGTGTAGCAACTTCTTCAATAAAGAACATTTTGTGCTGCAGAAAGTACTAATCAAGCAGCTACAAAAACCCTTTACACTCTGTCCTTTCCTGTTCACAGCATGTCCGTGTGCCTCCCTTAGTTGGCAGCTACTCCTCCCAGCAGCTGCAGAGTTTTTAACGGGGTAGTTCTGAAGACCCAGCAGGTTGGCTGTACTACAAATATCGGCTTTTGGGGAAAATGGGCTCCCTCTGGTGAGTGGCTGAGTGGTTGTCAACTGAACTCCCTTCGTGGTTTGGGTTGTCTTAGCTCAGATTTTGTTATCAAATGGTATTCTCAGGGTGCTTGAGCACTTGCATGCTCTGACATAAAATGTGTTCCTATCAACTGTCAACACTCATCATCTTGATTTCCTGGAGTAGCAGAGGGCTTGAATATAAATCTTGCAACTTTTCACAGCTGGGATGGAAGGCTAGGAGACTGCTGCAAAGAGATGCCCATGGAAAATTAGGTATTACAATTGTGTCAGAAAATTTTGGTGTGCTTCAGTTCCAGCTCTGGCCTCTGTAGCTGGTTAATGTTTCTGAAGTATTTTGCCTTTCCCCCTGTGCTGAGTGACTTACTACCTTTACTTTTTGCAGGTTCCTGGTGTGAGTCAAAGAAGCACGAATATGCAATCCTTTTGTGGCAAGTGTATTCATACACATGTAAACCCAGAAATTAAAGTTGTCTACTAATCCACCTTGCTTCTTCAATCCAAACCTCTCCAGCCTGTGATGGTACAGGTCTGTTGACACTGTACATCTAGTTCTACATAAACTGTCTCCTAAACAAGACTTGACTAATTTTTAAAAACCTGAAAAGGCCATTAAATTTATCATTGAAGCAAGGTTTCTAAATTGCATGTTCATGCAACTTTCATCTAGAACTCAGTTAAACAGGCATCCTATCTTAATGGAACAGGTAAACTGGAGATAGCTGGGTAGAAATCGTCTTAGATCTTGCAGGTTGTTTGCAGTAGGAGTGAGGATCTCTAGTCCTTGATCTAGCTACAGAGAAAGTTTATTGAAATTCCTGGTCTTCTTTTTTTAAGTTTTCAGTTCTGTGTGATAACCACTCTCTCATCCTTTCAGTAAATACCCTTCAAAGGGTGTTGTGAAGATAAAAAGGTGATGTTAAGGGGACAAAGCAAGAGGAAAAGGGGCTTTCAGCCTTGGGTTTTGTTCAAACAGAAATAGGCCAGGCAAGTGAAATAGGTGTGACTGCTGAACTGCAGCTGGGTAATTTTGAGCACACCTTAAGCCCAGGAAATAATAACTGGATCAAAAAAAACCCACCCACTTGCATTGTTCATCATAGCTTGGGGGTTTGTGAAGCTTAGCTGTCTCTTTTATGTTGTTACTTCTTGTGCCAGGCATGATCCCATGAGGGGCTGTTTCCTCCTCACAGCTCAGTGGCAGTCAAAGGTGTTCAGAATACTGAATATTCATTGTTCTAGGCAGAGAAATTGCAGATTTCATTGTGCCCAGTAGAGAAAGCAGATGTGTCAGTGAAAGTACTGCAGTGTGGCAGCATTAGAAACATGATCAGATTGACTGCTTTGGATTTGGAAGATGTACAGATGTCATTTTGTTATAATTTGCAACTTTAAATTGTGTTTAAATGGAACCTAATTGAGATTTTAATTAATCTCAATTAATTGAAATTGTATTAATATTAATATTAATATTAATAACCTAATAAGAAAATAATGAATATGAAAATTAAAAATCACTTCCTCCATTAAGAGTGCTCAAAGAAAACAAATATCATAAAACAAAACAGCTGCAGCTATCACGAAATTAAACCAAGCTAATTTCTCAAACCTTCCAACTGCCTGATGAGTGAGGTCTTTTTCTTGTAGTTTATTTCACTAAATAAATGTTAAGTGTCATCTGTTGTACACTTAGTCACTGTATGTAATTGTAAAGATACAATGAAAATCCAGAACATTTCTACTAGGCACATTTAAAAATTAAAACCTTAAACAATTGGGTTTTTTAATTTGCTAATCAATATCAAATGTTGTATTCCTATGTTTTACTTATAGAGAATTATGATCAGGTAACAAAACAGATATTTTTAAACAACATTAGCATTACTTCTAATTTCAGTGATTGTGAATTTATTTTAAAATAAATTTATCATATTGTCCATTTTGGAAAAAGGTTTTATCCATCTTTCCTCAGTGTTGTTGAGGATTTAAATCCACTCTTAATTTCTGTCTGATCTTACCTGCTCATCACTGCTGATTCATCAGAACTACAAATGGGAAGATGTTGATGCTTGAATTTAGGCTTCATTTAGTATTTTTATTAGTGCTTCTAACTTACTTCTACTAAACAGCTAACATAGGATTATTTCCTTATGCTAAATCACTGATCATCTCTTCTGTGACAATAAGTAATTAGCATGCTAGAAGTAACTGCCCAGTTACAAGCCCAGCTACTTTCTCATTTGTATAATAAAACATTTTTATCGTGGCCAAGACAAAGAACTTCACCCTTTGAAACTACTGTAAAATACTTTTAAAGCAATGTATAGATATATATTACAAGACTGCAATAGCATTATACATAGTGTAAAGCCCATCATCTAGAGATTATCTATGATATTCAATCTTCTGGCCTTATTAAGAATATGCTAGGAGCTGAGTGATGCCAGTGAAGCAATTTTGGGTTTTTTTTTCATTTCAGTGTAACTGGGGCCAGCTTTTTAATTCTACAGTTACATGATTTGTCCTTGACTAGCCCATCACTTTGGTATCTAGCATGTCAGAATAAATCTTAGAGTAAAACAAGTTAGCAGTAGCTCCACTGACATAAAACCAGCATAAATACAGAGGCTGGGCCAAATTGCCTCGGTCAAATCAGATCTCTGAACTTTTGGAGTGGGTCCAGCATTGTATAAAGCATTCTTTTTTTTTTTTTTTTTTTTTTTTTTTTTTTTTAATTTCATTTAATGTCTATTATATACTTAAATATTTAAAGTAACAGGACTTCTGTTCTCAGAAATTCAAGTGTAGGCTGGTTTCAGCTACTGTACTGCTTCATGGTCTACGCAACTCATTTTTAAACCAAAGGGCACAGAAGTCAAAATGAAGCTGGAAACTCATGTAATCAAATTGTTGACAAAGGAATATGCAACAGGTCTGTGATATTAGTCTCACTAATTTATCTTTATATTAAATAAGTATGTAAATTTATTTGTATAAAGGGTGATGAGACTTAGGTCCATATTATGCTGTTATCGGTCTGAGAGAAGTGTCACTTCTTTACTCATGAAAATAATGTTATTTCAATGTCGTTCAAACTTTGGGTCACAAATTGTCTGTCTGGAAGAGGCATTACAGAAGTACCGAGCACTCAGTTAACCATGTCCCTTCCCGCTGGTTCCCAAGGTTTCTGCCTCGGGACGGGGGCAGGGAGGGCGTTACGGGTGCCTTAGAGCCCGGCCCAAGCAGCCACGCCGGGGAGATGAGTTAACCCCTTCCAGGGAGAAGCCGCGGTCCAGGCTCTCTCCTGCTCTGCAGGTCCTCCGGGATGCGTTCCATCAGAATTCACCATTAACTTCATTGAAAAGCCATTTCCTTCAGACTGGGAAGTTTCTGACCACGGGCATGGTACATGGCGCCATGTAGTTGAAAGAACGATGGATGGCGAGATATACGCATATGTATATGTATAGAGAATGTATTTCCTAGCACCAGGAAAAAAGGATGAGATAAATAGGACGGTAGTCCACGGCTCTCCTTCCTGCTGTGCGCTCGCCAGACCCAGGGCTGAGCCTGCCCAAAGGGAAGCACAGCAATCGCTGCCCTACCCCGGGAGGGGGGTTGGTTTCTGCTGAGCCCGGTATCCCCGTGCAGATAAATGCACATTTCTCTCCAGCCCCTTTCGGACTTGCCGCTTCCACTCGGCATGCAGGGGCTGCGGGAGGCGGGCTGTGCCGAGGGGGATCCGGGGCAGCGCCGGGGGAAGGGGCGGCAGCGGGCTGCAGGCCTGGCCCAGCTGCGGGCGGGCTCCTCACCTCGCGGGGGAACCGCGCCCGTGTCCGCCGGGAGCCAAAGCGCTCTTACCTGGCAATGGGAGTCGCGCACGTCCCGCTCCCCCCGCAGCGCTCCCTCCACCCTAATGTGCGGGGACACCGCGGCTCAACACCCCCAGGCAGATGCGGGGAGCTCGCTGTGCGCGGCCGCGCTGTCCCACAGCCGAGTGCCCGTCCCCAGCCCGCGGCGACGGGACGTGATTCCAGCCAAGCGGCTCCGCTTCGGATGCTGAGGGCAGTTGGAGCCTCGAGCTTTCCTCGGGTCTGCGTGCATTTGCTGTAAAGCAACTTGCAGATTAAAGTGAGGCAGGCGAAGATGCTGGGGACTATTATTTTGATGTAAAGTAATTAATGGCGTTTCCATAGGTAGAATTGCTGAAAGGGATAGTTCTCATTTTTGAGGTTTTGATTTATTTTTTTCCCATTCAATAGTGGATCCTTCCTGACCAGGGCCTTTGCAATAAACTCACTTTCCTAACGCAGTCCCAAAATTCTTCATTCGGGGAGATTTCTCGTACTATGCCGCGCTGTCGGGCTCGGCTGCTTTCATTTAGTGGTTTTGAATCGCCCTAAAGAGGCATGGTGTGCTGCCTTTAAATACACGTTTTTTTTAAAAAAGGCTCTTGTCTTGGGAAACTGCTCGATTTGCAGGAAACCCTCCGGATGTTTGCTGCTTTTCATGTGGCATTTGTGGTCGGCTCTGATAACGCTGGGAGCACCACTTCCAACGCCGCGTTCTGTAATGGGTCTGAAATAGAAACACATCTCTCGCCGGAGGATCCCCACTCCGCGCCCCCGCGCTGCGTACCGGCGGGTTTAAAAGGTCAATAAATCAGAAGGATGAACTCTCGGTGGCATTGTTGGGTTGGGAAAGTTAACGAATGACCCCAGGAGTCGTGCGACCACGGAGGTTTCAGGAGTGTCAGAAGAAGCTCCCTATTAAACGCGGCGGGGAAGTGAAGTCTAAGCGACTGGATCGAGAAGCAGGGCAGTGCTGTGTGTTTTAGGGTTACAATTCGAAAATACCCAAACAGTCAAAACAAAACGCCAGAAAAGAAGGGAGATAATCCGTCTATAAGGCCAGGGGCACTTGAAGGGTCACAAACTGCCAACATTTTCTGTACAAACCAGGGAGCTTTTACTTTCTCGGCTTAGATTCAAAACACACCTTTGTTTCTTTGATCCCAGATCAATGAGCTGTAGAAACGGTTTCAACAAATCTCCCAAACAAAGTCAACTGTAGTTGCTTAGTTTATTACCTCATGTTCATTATACAGAAAACCATTTTCCTTTCTCCTGAAAGTGACAACCCTAAAAATTGCTGCAAGCTTTATGTGCAAGCAGAGTAGTCCCTCTACTCGCTGAACTTTTTCAGTAAAAGCCCCTGCGGGATTTTTTCGCTTGGCTCAATTCTGCTAATTAGAGCGAAAGGGAAAATTTGGCGTTTTAACACGATCAACTGGTTAAAAAAAGGTAATACCCTCTCCTGCGGTTTAAACTCCGAGTTGGTTAGTTTGTCCGAGTCAGTGACGCGGCGTGAGCTGGGAGCTGCTCTGGGGAGCAATGGAAACGGACCGGCTCCCTTAGAGCAGCGCGTTGTTGCCTACTGGGGTTTTGTTTTGCTTAGAAGTCATGTTGCTTATTCCCTCAGCTGAGCACTCTGGTATCCTCAGGGAAAAATACACACGCTTTCCTCACGCATGAGTTTTCTTTAAACACGATTCTGATACTGTTTAATTCCGAGTTTTCTCTGGGTATCGGCCGTGCGGCCGTGCGTGACCCGTCTCGGGGCGGCTGGCCTGGGACTGAGGGCTCCGAGTCCCGGCACGTCGGGTGGGGAAATGTCACAATCCCAGCCACAAAACTAAAGCCATTGGTACACCAGCCTT